>NC_057808.1:469860188-469868215 GCF_018294505.1 Triticum aestivum
ACGAGGCGGAGGGCGGCGGCGCCGGGCGGGCGAGCGCGCGGGGCTCGGGCACGGGGAGACCGGGCCGCGGGGGCCGGCTGCGGGCTCGCCGGGCCTCGGGCGTACGGGCGGCGGGGAGACTGACGGGGCGCGCAGCGGTTGGCCGGGCGCGGCGGCGGGGATGTGTCCGGCCGGCGACGGACGTGTCTGGCGGCGCGGGGGCGATTTTTGCTAGGGTTAGGGTGGTTTTTGCTCGAGATTTCGGAGGGAGAGGTGTGTTTATAGGTAGAGGGAGCTAGGAGACTCCAAATGGAGTGCGGTTTTCGCCCACACGATCATGATCGAACGTCCTAGAGCATGGAAGTGAGTTTGCTGGGTTTTGGGATGTTTGGAGGGGGGTTTTGCTGCAACACACAAAAGGACTTTGCGGTTACCCGGTTAACCGTTGGAGTACCAAACGACCTCCAAATGGCACGAAACTAGACAGTTGGTCTACCGGTGGTATACCAAGGCCACTTGACAAACCTCGGTCCATTCTGAGAATGTTTAACACCCGCTCATGAAAAGAAACAAGAGGGGTGCGCCGGAGGAGGTGGGAGTGCCGGATTGCAAAACGGACAACGGGGAAAATGCTCGGATGCATGAGACGAACACATATGCAAATGAGATGCATATGATGACATGATATGAGATGTATGACATGAACAAAATGCAAAACGAAAAACAAAACCCGACCACGAAGGGAATATCATAACACATAGCCGAAAATGGCAAGAGTTGGAGTTACAAATATGGAAAGTTACATCCGGGGTGTTACAACACTCCACCACTACGAGAGGATCTCGTCCCGAGATCTAGGACTGAAAGAACTCCGGATATTCGGAATGGAGGTGGTCCTCGTGTTCCCAAGTGGCTTCTCGGTCGGAATGGTGCGACCACTTCACTTTCAGGAATTTGATTGACTTGTTGCGAGTCTTGCGCTCAGTTTCTTCAAGAATAGCAACGGGGTGCTCATGATAAGACAGATCTTCTTGGAGGTCAATCTCTTCGAAGTTGATGGTGCGCTCAGGAGTCTTGAAGCACTTGCGAAGCTGTGACACGTGGAACACATCGTGCACGTTCGCGAAGTTGGAAGGACGCTCAAGTTGATAGGCGAGGTCGCCTCTTTTGCCAATGATCTTGAAAGGACCCACGTATCTAGGGGCAAGCTTCCCTTTGATACCGAAGCGACGAGTGCCTTTCATTGGAGAGACGTGGAGGTAGACATGGTCTCCGGTCTCGAAAGCCAAATCACGGTGCTTACTATCATAGTAACTCTTCTGGCGCGATTGCGCGGCTTTGAGATTTTCACGTATGACTTTACACATTTCTTCAGCCTCTGTGATTAAGTCATTGCCAAGAAGTTGGCGTTCACCAGTCTCTGACCAATTGAGAGGAGTACGACACTTTCTACCATAGAGAATCTCGAATGGGGCCTTGCCTGAACTTGCTTGGAAACTATTGTTGTAGGAGAATTCGGCATATGGAAGACAATCTTCCCATTTCATGCCAAAGGAAATACACAAGCCCTGAGCATATCTTCAAGGATTTGATTGACTCGCTCGACTTGGCCACTAGTTTGAGGATGGAAAGCTGTGCTGAAGCAAATGTTGGTGCCCATGGCCTTCTGGAAGGAGTCCCAGAACTTAGAAGTGAAGATGCTTCCACGATTTGAAGAAATCAGTTGTGGAATGCCGTGAAAGGAGACAATCCTGGAGGTGTATAGCTCTGCCAACTGAGCTGCTGTGATGGATTCTTTGATTGGAAGGAAATGAGCCACTTTAGTAAGCTTGTCAATGACAACGAAGATAGCGTCATTTCCGCGCTTGGACTTGGGAAAACCAGTCACGAAGTCCATTTCGATATGATCAAACTTCCATTCTGGGATAGCAAGAGGTTGGAGGAGACCAGCTGGTCGTTGGTGTTCTGCTTTTACCCTTCGACAGACATCACATTCATTCACGAATTGAGCGATTTCTCGCTTCATTCGAGTCCACCAATACGACTCTTGAGGTCATGATACATCTACGTACTTCCAGGATGAATGGAAAGGAGAGAATTGTGCGCCTCGTTCATAATGACTTTCCTTAGATCACCTTTAGGAACCACAATCCGGTCCTCGAAGAATAAAGTGTCTCTGTCATCAATGCGATAGCACTTGTATTTGGAAAGACCCTTGTCGATACCACGTTTCACCTTCTTCACCATGGTATCCAGGAGTTGTGCCTCACGAATTTGATCTTCCAAAGTAGGCGAAACTATGAGGTTGGCAAGAAAGCCTTGAGGAACAACTTGGAGATTCAGCTTGCGGAAAGCTTCACAAAGATCCGGTTGGAATGGCTTGAGAATTATGCTGTTGCAATAAGCCTTCCTGCTTAAAGCATCTGCAATGACATTGGCCTTTCCTGGAGTATATTCAATACTCGGATTGTACTCTTGAATCATTTTGACCCATCGAGTTTGTCTGAGGTTGAGGTTGGGCTGAGTGAAGATGTACTTGAGACTCTTGTGATCGGTGAAAATGTCCACTTTCCTTCCCAACAAGAGATGTCTCCATGTTATTAATGCATGGACAACTGCCGCCAACTCAAGATCATGAGTGGGGTAGTTCTTTTCGTTGGGCTTCAACTGACGAGAGGTATAGGCCACAACTTTCTTCTCTTGCATTAACACAGCACCGAGACCTTGAAGAGAAGCATCATAGAAAACTTCGAATGGCTTGGATTCGTCAGGAGGAGTTAAGACAGGAGCTGTGACGAGCTTCTCTTTGAGAGTGTTGAAAGCAACGTCACACTCAGGAGACAAGACATACTTCACATGCTTCTGGAGGAGGTTGGAAAGAGGCTTTGCAATCTTAGAGAAATTCTCAACGAATCTTCGGCAATAGCTTGCAAGACCAAGAAAACTGCAAAGTTGCTTGACATTCTGAGGAGGTTCCCAATTCACAATTGCAGACACCTTCTCGGGATTAACAGCGATGCCCTTGGCAGAGATGATATGACCAAGGTAAAGAATTTCATCGAGCCAAAACTCACATTTGGAAAACTTCGCATGAAATTGATACTCTCTGAGTTTTTCGAGCACCAATCGCAAATGTTTGGCATGATCCTTCTTATTCTTGAAGAAGACCAATATATCATCGAGATACACCAGGACGAATTCATTGGTATAGGGGTTGAATATGAAATTCATCATCCGAGAGAATGTTGGAGGAGCATTGACAAGGCCGAAAGACATGACAGTATATTCATAAGAACCAAAGCTTGTTCTGAATGCTGTCTTGGGAATATCTTCTTCACGAATGCGAATCTGATGATAACCCATACGAAGGTCAAGCTTGGAGAATACTTTAGCACCTTTGAGTTGCTCGAATAGCTCATTGATGTTGGGAAGTGGATACTTGTTCTTGATTGTCTTCTTGTTCAATGGACGGTAGTCGACACAAAGTCGGTCCGTGCCATCCTTCTTCTGGACAAAAAGAACACCACAACCCCATGGAGATGAACTCGGTCTGATCAAACCCAGACGCTCTTGTTCATCGAGCTGTTTCTTCAATTCCTTCAGCTCCTTGGGTCCAAGCTTGTATGGACGCTTGCAAACGGGTTCAGTGCCAGGCTCAAGATCGATAACAAACTCAACTGGCCGGTGAGGAGGCATACCCGGAAGCTCTTCTGGAAAGACATCTTGGTACTCACAAACGACTGGAATCTGAGAGATAGCATTCAATTCTCCCTTCTCATTGAGAGAAAACAACCGAATGGTTTCATCATGAGCGGCATAAATAATCACATCCTCAGAAGAGTGTGTCAATTGAATTTCCCTCGCAGCACAATCAAGTTGAGCCTTGTGCTTAGAAAGCCAGTCCATCCCGAGAATTAGATCAATATCCGAGTCACCAAGAACAATTGGAGAAGGTAGAAATTTATAGTCGCCCATCTTAATACCGACATTTGGAACCATCATGCTAGAGCTCAAACGCTTGGCCGGAGAAATAACTTGCATTGCTCTAGATAATTCCTCTGTGTCAAAATTGTGCTTCGATGCAAATGGGTATGACATGAAAGAATGCGATGCACCAGTATCAAATAAAACTTTTGCAGGAATATCATTAACTGAGAGATTACCCATTATCACATCAGTAGATTCCTCCACTTGAGCTGCATTCATCATGTTCACCTTTGCAGACTTGGGATTATGCTTGACCACTGCATTGCTGGAAGATCTCACAGGAGGAGGAGGCGGAAGGCGCCTTTGGTTGAAGCATTTGTTAGCATAGTGACCTTTCTGCTGACACTTGTTGCAAGTCACCTCCGAGAGTGGACGATGATAAGGATCATTCGACTTTGGAGCTTGATTCTGAGACTTGTTCTGATAGCCAGAGTTGGATGAGTGGGAAGATCCATGGCCACCTTTGTTCTTCTGCTGGTAAGGCTGACGAAACGGAGGAGGAGGAGGCAACCAGAACTTATGTTGCTTAGCAGCCACTAGTGAGGAAGAAGAAGACTGAACTGCGTCCCTGACTCTCTTCTTAGAAGCCTCACACTTGAGCTGAGCAGCCTCTTGCTTCAGTGCCATGTTATAGATTGATCAAACTGAGTAGGCTCAACAAGAACGAGAGCTAACTGCAGATCCTCTCTAAGGCCACCTCTGAAGTGATAGATCATGCTCTTTACATCAGGAATGTCTTGTTTAGCGAAGCGAGCGAGTTTCTGAAGCTGGATGTTGAATTGATACACAGACATGTTGCCTTGCTTGAGATTGCGGAATTCCTCACGCTTGCTCTCAACAACACTTTGTGGAATGTGGTGCGCTTTGAAGTCCCGACAGAAGTCAGTCCAAGTGATCACACGACCTCCTCTGGAATCTTTGTATTGTTGATACCAATCAGAAGCTTGGTCCTTGAGCTGAAAAGAAGCGAACTTGACATAGTCCTCAGGCCTGACATTGCTACATTCAAAATGCTTGTTGATGTCCACGAGCCAATCATCGGCATCCGTGGCCTCGGCACAGTAGCTGAAAGACTTGGGCTGATTTGCGAGAAACTGGTTGAGGGTAGCGAAGTGAGGCTGATTGTTGCCTTGGCCTTGATTTCCTTGATTGCCTTGCCCTTGGGTACGTTCTTGCAAGAGTTGCAGAATCATCTGAGCATTGGCGTTGGTGGCTGCCATGATAGCTTGCCATGCCTCCGGAGGCGGAGGTGGTGGCGGAGGGTTCGCCTGACTCCCTTCATTGTGTTCCGGATTCTGACGCGTTGGCGGAGCCATCTTGATAGACAAATAGACAAGTTGAATCAACGGATAGAAATTGCAACATATAGTCTTCACAATAACCATTCGAACGAGGATGAACGAATGAATTCCATAGTAAATCATCACACTTCCATTAAGTTGAGAAGCCACTTAGAAAAAAGGTATGGAATCAACATTTGACTTCGAAGCAACTCGAATACCACAATACAAAACAAAACAAAGGATTGGCTTGCAGAATAAGCCGGAACAAACATATGATAGAGATTTCGTCCGAAGTTTTCGTGGTGGGGCCCACACAGGCTCGATCGTACAGCACCATCATGTACAAGGCAGTGCACATGACATACGAAGCGTCCCCGAGTCGGCATAGCCAAGGACTCTTTAAGACACTACGAGACCACTGTAAAACCAACCGTGGAAAGGCGTACCACTAGACGTCGAACCCCAATCTCATATCATGCGTCTGTCGGAAAGATATCCTAGGAGCTACTTGAATTCCCACTTATAAACTCCCGAAACTTTCTGGTTATGCAATCTGGTGTTGGGGATACAGGGGACACAAAATATTTCACCCAAACTAGCAATCCCTAGATCCAGCTGCATCCATCCGTCAACACATAACCAAGAAACCTTCGGAAATCGTGTACCTCAACCTTCGAAAAGCATCCGTTATACGAGTTATGGCAATACTCCCGAACTCCCGCCCCAGTACTGGGTGGCGTCGAGGTGATCTCACCAACAACTGCATAAAAGAGATTTCGATGTCGGCGAAACTCAGGTATTCCAGAACTGCAACGATAAAATTGTGACGACAACACCTCGGAGCTCAACTCCCCGGGACACTGCCACAACCCCTAAATGTCAGGAGGCACCAAGAAAAATGTTCTCGTCACAAAACCATCGGAACAATTCTAAGATACCCGTGTGATCCTAAATTTTTTTTAGTGAAATTTGAGGAGAGAAGAGTCAAAACTTCTACGTAAGGAGGCCTCACCAGAGCGACGAAGGGACTGAGGAGTAAAAAGAATCCTACTCTCCGATATATATAATCCTAAGACTCAAAACATTTTTGTTCCAGACTCAACAACGCCAGCGATTCGATCAAGCAGGGGGCTCCTAAGTCGGGGATGGCTCTGATTACCAACTTGTAACGCCCACGACGTGGCTATATCTCCCACGTGTCGAGGCACGACTTAGAGGCATAACCGCATTGTGGTTTTGTCGCAAGAAGGGTCATCTTCACACAATCCCATGTAATGAACAAGAATGGGATAACGAGAGTTGGCTTACAATCGCCACTTCACACAATACATAAATTAATTCATACATCATCCAAAATCCACACATACACCGACTACGGTCAAATCCAAATGAAAATAAGATAACCCCAAATGCTAGATCCCCGATCGACACTACTGGGCTCCACTACTGATCATCAGGAAAAGATAC
Organism: Triticum aestivum; assembly: GCF_018294505.1. Taxonomy (NCBI): domain Eukaryota; kingdom Viridiplantae; phylum Streptophyta; class Magnoliopsida; order Poales; family Poaceae; genus Triticum; species Triticum aestivum. Next base: position 469,866,905 of record NC_057808.1, read on the forward strand.
ATAGTAACGACCACGTTCCTCATCGAACTCCCACTTGAGCTCGGTTGCATCACCTGCACTGTCATCGTCGGCACCTGCAACTGTTTTGGTAGAATCTGTGAGTCACGAGGACTCAGCAATCTCAGACCACGAGATCAAGACTATTTAAGCTTATAGGAAAGGATGGTGTAATGAGCTGGAGCTGCAGCAGGCACTAAGCATATATGGTGGCTAACATACGCAAAAGAGAGCGAGAAGAGAAGCAACGCAAAAGTCGCGAAGCTAGAAATGATCAAGAAGTGATCCTGAAACTACTTACGTTCATACATAACTCAAACCGTGTTTACTTCCCGGACTCCGCCGAAAAGAGACCATCACGGTTACAAACACGGTTGATGTATTTTAATTAAGTCAAGTGACAAGTTCTCTACAACCGGACATTAACAAATTCCCATCTGCCTCATAACCGCGGGCACGGCTTTCAAAAGATAATACCCTGCAGGGGTGTCCCAACTTAGCCCATTATAAGCTCTCACGGTCAACGAAGGATAAACCTTCTCCCAGGAAGACCCGATCAGTCTCGGAATCCCGGTTTACAAGACATTTCGACAATGGTAAAACAAGACCAGCAAAGTCGCCCGATGTGCCGACAAATCCCGATAGGAGCTGCACATATCTCGTTCTCAGGGCAACACTGGATGAGACTAGCTACGAGTAAAACCAGTCCTCAAGTTTCCCCAAGGTGGCCCTGCAGGCAGCTCGGTTCGAACCAACACTCGAAGTGAAGGAAATATGCCCTGGAGGCAATAATAAAGTATTATATATTTCCTTATATCATGATAAATGTATATTATTCATGCTAGAATTGTATTAACCGGAAAAATAATACATGTGTGAATACATAGACAAACAGAGTGTCACTAGTATGCCTCTACTTGACTAGCTCGTTAATCAAAGATGGTTATGTTTCCTAGCCATAGACATGAGTTGTCATTTGATTAACGGGATCACCTCATTAGGAGAATGACGTGATTGACATGACCCATTACGTTAGCTTAGCACCCGATCGTTTAGTATGTTGCTATTGCTTTCTTCATGACTTATACATGTTCCTATGACTATGAGATTATGCAACTCCCGTTTACCGGAGGAATACTTTGTGTGCTACCAAACGTCACAACGTAACTGGGTGATTATAAAGGTGCTCTACAGGTGTCTCCAAAGGTACTTGTTGGGTTGGCGTATTTCGAGATTAGGATTTGTCACTCCGATTGTCGGAGAGGTATCTCTGGGCCCACTCGGTAATGCACATCACTATAAGCCTTGCAAGCA
>NC_057808.1:469868760-469981875 GCF_018294505.1 Triticum aestivum
CTTCGGAAAGGTTCCGAGTGATTCGGGTATTTTTCGGAGTACCGGAGAGTTACGGGAATTCGTATTGGGCCTTAATGGGCCATACGGGAAAGAAGAGAAAGACCCCAAAGGGTGGCCGCACCCCTCCCCATGGGCTAGTCCGAATTGGACTAGGGAGGGGGGGCGCCCCCTTCCTTCTTTCTCCTTCCACCTTCCCTTCTCCTACTCCCACAAGGAAAGGAGGAGTCCTACTCCCGGTGGGAGTAGGACTCCCCCCTTTGGCGCGCCTCTCCCTTGGCCGGCTGCCTCCTCCTTGCTCCTTTATATACGGCGGCAGGGGGGCACCCCATAGACACAACAATTGATCCTTGAGATCTCTTAGCCGTGTGCGGTGCCCCCCTCCACCAAATTACACCTCGATAATACCGTTGCGGAGCTTAGGCGAAGCCCTGCGCCGGTGGAACATCATCATCGTCACCACGCCGTCGTGCTGACGAAACTCTCCCTCAACACTCGGCTGGATCGGAGTTCGAGGGACGTCATCGAGCTGAACGTGTGTAGAACTCGGAGGTGCCGTACGTTCGGTACTTGATCGGTCGGATCGTGAAGACGTACGACTACATCAACCGCGTTGTGATAACGCTTCCGCTGTCGGTCTACGAGGGTACGTGGACAACACTCTCCCCTCTCGTTGCTATGCATCACCATGATCTTGCGTGTGCGTAGGAAATTTTTAGAAATTACTACGTTCCCCAACACGAAGGAGCACTGGCCCATGGGGGTCTAAAATAAAGATGACCATCGGGCTCACAAAAACCCAAGGGAAGTGTAGGTGGTAGGTGGTCAAATGGTAAAACCAAGGTTGGGCCTTGCTGGAGGAGTTTTATTCAAAGCGAACTATCAAGGGGGTCCCATAAATCACCCAACCGCGTAAGGAACGCAAACTCAAGGAACATAATACCGGTATGACGGAAACTAGGGCGGCAAGAGTGGAACAAAACACCAGGCATAAGGCCGAGCCTTCCACCCTTTACCAAATATATAGATGCATTAATTAAATAAGAGATATTTTGATATTCCAAAATATCCATGTTCCAACATGGAACCAACTTCAACTTCACCTGCAACTAGCAACGCTATAAGAAGGGCTGAGCAAAAGCGGTAACTTAGGCAAACAACGGTTTGCTAGGAAAGGATGGTTAGAGGCTTGACATGGCAATATGGGAGGCATGATATAGCAAGTGGTAGGTAGCGCAACATGGCAATAGAACGAACAACTAGCAAAGCAAAGATAGAAGTGATTTCGAGGGTATGGTCATCTTGCCTGCAAGGTTCTCAGAGTTGTCGAAAGCTTGATCCTCGTAAGCGTACTCAACAGGTTCCTCGTTCACGAACTCGTCTCTCGGCTCTACCCAAAACAAGAACACAAGCAAACGGAACCACAAACAATCACAGGAAATGCTCGAGCAACATGATGCAAAACAAGTATGATATGCAAGATATGATATGCGATGCATATGCGTGCTCCGGAAGAAAAATGATGAACAAGGCCGCAACTTGGCAAAACAAGCATGCCACCGGAAATATGAGATGATTTCGGTTGAAATGGATATAAAGATCACCGGAAACGGATGCACGGTTTGCAAATGGCAAGCAAAACAAGAATGACACGATTCTGCGATTGACAGCAGGATAGCACTTAGAATACAACAAGTAACTATGCTACAGCAGTCCAACATAGCAACAAAGCATATGAAACTAATCTACAGGAGATGCTTGACAAAAGATGAACACTGAGCTACGGCTAAATCACAACATAACAGGTTCAAACAAGCATGGCAAAAGTTCAAAAGATAACAGGTTCACAGACTTGGTGAAATTACTGGACATGGCAGAAACAATATCAGGTAGCAATGTTCAGAGCAAGAAATCAACATGCTACAGGAACTTAACATAGCAAAACAAGGCATGGCATGAATCTACTAAATGCATAGAACAAAAGTCCCTTACTGACCATGAGCTAAAAGGAACAGAAGATATGATGGCAGCCATGTAAACATAGCAAGTTTCGTTAACAGGTTTCAGACTTAGCAGAAAACAGAGCATGGCAGAAACAGACATTATGAGGGCATCTTGGTGAGCTTGATGCACTCACCACAAAGAAATGCATGACAAAACAAGCATGGGTCTCTCTGTAGCCACATGGATACATAGCAATAAAATAACAGTAGTCACAAACTTAGCAAAATTACTAAGTCTCTGAAATCAGAAACATCACGAAGCCTAGTTTGCATGCTTGTGCTAGTCACCACAGAGATCACAAAAATACATGGCATACACCTCTGAAAGATGGCATGGCATACATCAAAACACATGTAGAGCTCATGGCCATAAGATGCACAGATTAAATGCAACAAAAATAACAAAACCCTAAGTCTGATAAGTAACAGCAGTTAACAGCATATAGCACTTTTGCACCAGAGATTTGGGCATCAAGATGGACTCAAATGAACATGGCATAATGGAATAAAATGAAGCCCTGCGCCGGTGGAACATCATCATCGTCACCACGCCGTCGTGCTGACGAAACTCTCCCTCAACACTCGGCTGGATCGGAGTTCGAGGGACGTCATCGAGCTGAACGTGTGTAGAACTCGGAGGTGCCGTACGTTCGGTACTTGATCGGTCGGATCGTGAAGACGTACGACTACATCAACCGCGTTGTGATAACGCTTCCGCTGTCGGTCTACGAGGGTACGTGGACAACACTCTCCCCTCTCGTTGCTATGCATCACCATGATCTTGCGTGTGCGTAGGAAATTTTTAGAAATTACTACGTTCCCCAACAGTGGCATCCGAGCCTGGTTTTATGCGTTGATGCTTTGCACGAGTAGAACACAAGTGAGTTGTGGGCGATATAAGTCATACTGCTTACCAGCATGTCATACTTTGGTTCAGCGGTATTGTGAGATGAAGCGGCCCGGACCGACATTACGCGTACGCTTACGCGAGACTGGTTTCACCGTTCGGAGCACTCGTTGCTTAAAGGTGACTGGCGGGTGTCTGTCTCTCTCACTTTAGTTGAACCGAGTGTGGCTACGCCCGGTCCTTGCGAAGGTTAAAACAGCACCAACTTGACAAACTATCGTTGTGGTTATGATGCGTAGGTAAGAACGGTTCTTGCTAAGCCCGTAGCAGCCACGTAAAACTTGCAACAACAAAGTAGAGGACGTCTAACTTGTTTTTGTAGGGCATGTTGTGATGTGATATGGTCAAGACATGATGTGATATAATGTGTTGTATGAGATGATCATGTTTTGTAACCGAGTTATCGGCAACTGGCAGGAGCCATATGGTTGTCGCTTTATTGTATGAGATGCAATCGCCATGTAATAGTTTTACTTTATCACTAAGCGGTAGCGATAGTCGTAAAAGTAATAAGTTGGCGAGACGACAACGATACTACGATGGAGATCAAGGTGTCGAGCCGGTGACGATGGTGATCATGATGGTGCTTCGGAGATGGTGATCACAAGCACGGTGCTTCGGAGATGGAGATCACAAGCACAAGATGATGATGGCCATATCATATCACTTATATTGATTGCATGTGATGTTAATCCTTTATGCATCTTATCTTGCTTTGATTGACGGTAGCATTATAAGATGATCTCTCACTAAAATTTCAAGATAGAAGTGTTCTCCCTGAGTATGCACCGTTGCAAAAGTTCTTCTTGCTGAGACACCACGTGTTAATCGGGTGTGATAGGCTCTACGTTCAAATACAACGGGTGCAAAACAGTTGCACACGCGGAATACTCGGGTTAAACTTGACGAGCCTAGCATATACAGATATGGCCTCGGAACACAGAGACCGAAAGGTCGAGCGTGAATCATATAGTAGATATGATCAACATAGTGATGTTCACCATTGAAACTACTCCATCTCACGTGTTAATCGGTCATGGTTTAGTTGCTTTGGATCACGTAATCACTTAGATGATTAGAGAGATGTCTATCTAAGTGGGAGTTCTTAAGTAATATGATTAATTGAACTTAAATTTATCATGAACTTAGTCCTGATAGTATTTTGCAAATTATGTTGTAGATCAATAGCTCGCGTTGTTGCTTCCCTGTTTATTTCTGATATGTTCCTAGAGAAAAATTATGTTGAAAGATGTTAGTAGCAAAGATGCGGATTGGATCCGTGATCTGAGGATTATCCTCATTGCTGCACAGAAAAATTATGTCCTTGATGCACCGCTAGGTGACAGACCTATTGCAGGAGCAGATGCAGACGTTATGAACGTTTGGCTAGCTCAATATGATGACTACTTGATAGTTTAGTGCACCATGCTTAACGGCTTAGAATCGGGACTTCAAAAGACGTTTTGAACGTCATCGACCATATGGATGTTCCAGGAGTTGAAAGTTAATATTTCAAGCAAATACCCGAGTTGAGAGATATGAAGTCTCCAACAAGTTCTATAGCTAAAAGATGGAGGAGAATCGCTCAACTAGTGAGCATGTGCTCAGATTGTCTGGGGTACTACAATCGCTTAATCAAGTGGGAGTTAATCTTCCAGATAAAATAGTGATTGACAGAATTCTCTAGTCACCATCACCAAGTTAGTAGAACTTCGTGATGAACTATAGTATGCAAGGGATGACGAAAGTAATTCCCAAGCTCTTCGTGATGCTGAAATCGACGAAGGTAGAAATCAAGAAAAACATCAAGTGTTGATGGTTAACAAGACCACTAGTTTCAAGAAAAGGGCAAAGGGACAGAAGGGGAACTTCGAGTAGAACGGCAAGCAAGTTGCTGCTCAAGTGAAGAAGCCTAAGTCTGGTCCTAAGCCTGAGACTAAGTGCTTCTACTGCAAAGGAACTGGTCACTGGAGGCGGAACTGCCCCAAGTATTTGGTGGATAAGAAGGATGGCAAAGTGAACAAGGTATATTGGATATACATGTTATTGATGTGTACTTACTAGTGTTTATAGCAACCCCTCAGTATTTGATACTGGTTCAGTTGCTAAAGAGTAGTAACTCAAAAACGGAGTTGCAGAATAAACAGAGACTAGTAAAAGGCGAGGTGACGATGTGTGTTGGAAGTAGTTCCAAGATTGATATGATCATCATCGCACACTCCCTATACTTTCGGGATTAGTGTTGAAACTAAATAAGTGTTATTTGGTGTTTGCGTTGAGCATGAATATGATTTGATCATGTTTATTGCAATACGGTTATTCATTTAAGTTAGAGAACAATTGTTGTTCTGTTTACATGAATAAAAACCTTTTATGGTCATACACACCAACGAAAATGGTTTGTTGGATCTCAGTGATACACATATTCATAATATTGAAGCCAAAAAGATGCAAAGTTAATAATGATAGTGCAACTTATTTGTGGCACTGGTATCATTATTTTCTGACCTTCACAGATGATTTGAGTAGATATGGGTATATCTACTTGATGAAACACAAGTCTGAAACATTTGAAAAGTTCAAAGAATTTCAGAGTGAAGTGGAGAATCATCGTAACAAGAAAATAAAAGTTTCTACGATATGATCGCAGAGGTAAAATATTTGAGTTACGAGTTTGGCCTTCAGTCAAAACAAAGTGAAATAGTTTCACTACTCACGCCACCTGGAACACCACAGCATAATGGTGTGTCCGAACGTCATAACCGTACTTTATTGGATATAGTGCAATCTATGATGTCTCTTACCAATTTACCACTATCGTTTTGGGGTTATGCATTAGAGACAGCTACATTCACGTTAAATAGGGCACCATCAAAAATCCGTTGAGACGACGCCTTATGAACTGTGGTTTGGCAAGAAACCAAAGTTGTCGTTTCTTAAAGTTTGGGGTTGTGATGCTTATGTGAAAAAGTTTCATCCTGATAAGCTCAAACCCAAATCGGAGAAATGTATCTTCATAGGATACCCAAAGGAGACAGTTGGGTACACCTTCTATCACAGATCCGAAGGCAAGACATTCGTTGCTTAGTATGGATCCTTTCTAGAGAAGGAGTTTCTCTCGAAAGATGTGAGTGGGAGGAAAGTAGAACTTGATGAGGTAACTGTACCTGCTCCCTTATTGGAAAGTAGTTCATCACAGAAATCTGTTCCTGTGACTCCTACACCAATTAGTGAGGAAGTTAATGATGATGATCATGTAACTTCAGATCAAGTTACTACCAAACCTCGTAGGTAAAGCAGAGTAAGATCCGCACCAGAGTGGTACAGTAATCCTCTTCTGGAGGTCATGTTACTAGACCATGGCGAACCTACGAACTATGAAGAAGCGATGGTGAGCCCAGATTCCGCAAAATGGCTTGAGGCCATGAAATCTGAGATAAGATCCATATATGAGAACAAAGTATGGACTTTGATTGACTTGCCCAATGATCGGCGAGCCATTGAGATTAAATGGATCTTCAAGAGGAAGACGGACGCTGATAGTAGTGTAACTATCTACAAAGCTAGAATTGTCGCAAAAGGTTTTCGACAAGTTCAAGATGTTGACTACGATGAGAGTTTCTCACTCGTATCTATGCTTAAGTCTGTCCGAATCATGTTAGCAATTGCTGCATTTTATGAAATATGGCAAAGGGATAAACAAAACTGCATTCCTTAATGGATTTATTAAAGAAGAGTTGTATATGATGCAACCAGGAGGTTTTGTCAATCCTAAAGGTGCTAACAAAATATGCAAGCTCCACCGATCCATCTATGGACTGGTGCAAGCATCTCGGAGTTGGAATATACACTTTGATAAGTTGATCAAAGGATATAGTGTTATACAGACTTGCGGTGAAGCCTGTATTTACAAGAAAGTGAGTGGGAGCACTACAACATTTCTGATAAGTATATATTGTTGATCGGAAATAAAGTAGAATTATTCTGCAAAGCATAAAGGAGTGTTTGAAAGGAGTTTTTCAAAGATAGACCTCGGTGAAGCTGTTTACATATTGAGCATCAAGATCTATAGAGATAGATCAAAGTGCTTGATAAGTTTTTTCAATGAGTACATACCTTAACAAGATTTTGAAGTAGTTCAAAATAGAACAGTCAAAGAAAGAGTTCTTGCCTGTGTTACAAGGTGTGAAATTGAGTAAGACTCAAAGCCTGACCACGGCAGAAGATAGAAAGAGAATGAAAGTCATTCCCTATGCCTTGGCCATAGGTTCTATAAAGTATGCCATGCTGTGTACCAGATCTATTGTATACCCTACACTGATTTTGGCAAGGGAGTACAATAGTGATCTAGGAGTAGATCACTGGACAGCGGTCAAAATTATCCTTAGTGGAATAAGGATATGTTTCTCGATTATGGAAGTAACAAAAGGTTCGTCGTAAAGGGTTACGTCGATGCAAGTTTTGACACTAAATCTAGATGACTCTAAGTCTCGGTCTAGATACATATTGAAAGTGGGAGCAATTAGCTAGAGTAGCTCCGTGCAGAGCATTGTAGACATAGAAATTTGCAAAATACTTACGGATCTGGATGTGACAGACCCGTTGACTAAAATTATCTCACAATCAAAACATGATCACACCTTAGTACTCTTTGGGTGTTAATCACATAGCGATGTGAACTAGATTATTGACTCTAGTAAACCCTTTGAGTGTTGGTCACATAGAGATGTGAACTATGGGTGTTAATCACATGGTGATGTGAATTATTGATGTTAAATCACATGGCGATGTGAACTAGATTATTGACTCTAGTGCAAGTGGGAGACTGAAGGAAATATGCCCTAGAGGCAATAATAAAGTATTATATATTTCCTTATATCATGATAAATGTTTATTATTCATGCTAGAATTGTATTAACCGGAAAAATAATACATGTGTGAATACATAGACAAACAGAGTGTCACTAGTATGCCTCTACTTGACTAGCTCGTTAATCAAAGATGGTTATGTTTCCTAGCCATAGACATGAGTTGTCATTTGATTAACGGGATCACCTCATTAGGAGAATGACGTGATTGACATGACCCATTACGTTAGCTTAGCACCCGATCGTTTAGTATGTTGCTATTGCTTTCTTCATGACTTATACATGTTCCTATGACTATGAGATTATGCAACTCCCGTTTACCGGAGGAACACTTTGTGTGCTACCAAACATCACAACGTAACTGGGTGATTATAAAGGTGCTCTACAGGTGTCTCCAAAGGTACTTGTTGGGTTGGCGTATTTCGAGATTAGGATTTGTCACTCCAATTGTCGGAGAGGTATCTTTGGGCCCACTCGGTAATGCACATCACTATAAGCCTTGCAAGCATTGTGACTAATGAGTTAGTTACGGGATGATGTATTACGGAACGAGTAAAGAGACTTGCCGGTAACGAGATTGAACTAGGTATCGAGATACCGACGATTGAATCTCGGGCAAGTAACATACCGATGACAAAGGGAACAACGTATGTTGTTATGCGGTCTGACCGATAAAGATCTTCGTAGAATATGTGGGAGCCAATATGGGCATCCAGGTCCCGCTATTGGTTATTGACCGGAGAGGTGTCTCGGTCATGTCTACATAGTTCTCGAACCCGAAGGGTCCGCACGCTTAAAGTTACGATGACAGTTTTATTATGAGTTTATGTATGTTGATGTACCGAAGGAGTTCGGAGTCCCGGATGAGATCGGGGACATGACGAGGAGTCTCGAAATGGCCGAGACGTAAAGATCGATATATTGGACGACTATATTCGGCCTTCGGAAAGGTTCCGAGTGATTCGGGTATTTTTCGGAGTACCGGAGAGTTACGGGAATTCGTATTGGGCCTTAATGGGCCATACGGGAAAGAAGAGAAAGACCCCAAAGGGTGGCCGCACCCCTCCCCATGGGCTAGTCCGAATTGGACTAGGGAGGGGGGGCGCCCCCTTCCTTCTTTCTCCTTCCACCTTCCCTTCTCCTACTCCCACAAGGAAAGGAGGAGTCCTACTCCCGGTGGGAGTAGGACTCCCCCCTTTGGCGCGCCTCTCCCTTGGCCGGCTGCCTCCTCCTTGCTCCTTTATATACGGCGGCAGGGGGGCACCCCATAGACACAACAATTGATCCTTGAGATCTCTTAGCCGTGTGCGGTGCCCCCCTCCACCAAATTACACCTCGATAATACCGTTGCGGAGCTTAGGCGAAGCCCTGCGCCGGTGGAACATCATCATCGTCACCACGCCGTCGTGCTGACGAAACTCTCCCTCAACACTCGGCTGGATCGGAGTTCGAGGGACGTCATCGAGCTGAACGTGTGTAGAACTCGGAGGTGCCGTACGTTCGGTACTTGATCGGTCGGATCGTGAAGACGTACGACTACATCAACCGCGTTGTGATAACGCTTCCGCTGTCGGTCTACGAGGGTACGTGGACAACACTCTCCCCTCTCGTTGCTATGCATCACCATGATCTTGCGTGTGCGTAGGAAATTTTTAGAAATTACTACGTTCCCCAACACGAAGGAGCACTGGCCCATGGGGGTCTAAAATAAAGATGACCATCGGGCTCACAAAAACCCAAGGGAAGTGTAGGTGGTAGGTGGTCAAATGGTAAAACCAAGGTTGGGCCTTGCTGGAGGAGTTTTATTCAAAGCGAACTATCAAGGGGGTCCCATAAATCACCCAACCGCGTAAGGAACGCAAACTCAAGGAACATAATACCGGTATGACGGAAACTAGGGCGGCAAGAGTGGAACAAAACACCAGGCATAAGGCCGAGCCTTCCACCCTTTACCAAATATATAGATGCATTAATTAAATAAGAGATATTTTGATATTCCAAAATATCCATGTTCCAACATAGAACCAACTTCAACTTCACCTGCAACTAGCAACGCTATAAGAAGGGCTGAGCAAAAGCGGTAACTTAGGCAAACAACGGTTTGCTAGGAAAGGATGGTTAGAGGCTTGACATGGCAATATGGGAGGCATGATATAGCAAGTGGTAGGTAGCGCAACATGGCAATAGAACGAACAACTAGCAAAGCAAAGATAGAAGTGATTTCGAGGGTATGGTCATCTTGCCTGCAAGGTTCTCAGAGTTGTCGAAAGCTTGATCCTCGTAAGCGTACTCAACAGGTTCCTCTTTCACGAACTCGTCTCTCGGCTCTACCCAAAACAAGAACACAAGCAAACGGAACCACAAACAATCACAGGAAATGCTCGAGCAACATGATGCAAAACAAGTATGATATGCAAGATATGATATGCGATGCATATGCGTGCTCCGGAAGAAAAATGATGAACAAGGCCGCAACTTGGCAAAACAAGCATGCCACCGGAAATATGAGATGATTTCGGTTGAAATGGATATAAAGATCACCGGAAACGGATGCACGGTTTGCAAATGGCAAGCAAAACAAGAATGACACGATTGTGCGATTGACAGCAGGATAGCACTTAGAATACAACAAGTAACTATGCTACAGCAGTCCAACATAGCAACAAAGCATATGAAAGTAATCTACAGGAGATGCTTGACAAAAGATGAACACTGAGCTACGGCTAAATCACAACATAACAGGTTCAAACAAGCATGGCAAAAGTTCAAAAGATAACAGGTTCACAGACTTGGTGAAATTACTGGACATGGCAGAAACAATATCAGGTAGCAATGTTCAGAGCAAGAAATCAACATGCTACGGGAACTTAACATAGCAAAACAAGGCATGGCATGAATCTACTAAATGCATAGAACAAAAGTCCCTTACTGACCATGAGCTAAAAGGAACAGAAGATATGATGGCAGCCATGTAAACATAGCAAGTTTCGTTAACAGGTTTCAGACTTAGCAGAAAACAGAGCATGGCAGAAACAGACATTATGAGGGCACCTTGGTGAGCTTGATGCACTCACCACAAAGAAATGCATGACAAAACAAGCATGGGTCTCTCTGTAGCCACATGGATACATAGCAATAAAATAACAGTAGTCACAAACTTAGCAAAATTACTAAGTCTCTGAAATCAGAAACATCACGAAGCCTAGTTTGCATGCTTGTGCTAGTCACCACAGAGATCACAAAAATACATGGCATACACCTCTGAAAGATGGCATGGCATACATCAAAACACATGTAGAGCTCATGCCCATAAGATGCACAGATTAAATGCAACAAAAATAACAAAACCCTAAGTCTGATAAGTAACAGCAGTTAACAGCATATAGCACTTTTGCACCAGAGATTTGGGCATCAAGATGGACTCAAATGAACATGGCATAATGGAATAAAATGAAGAGAATATCGAGGCGAACATTTCGATACATTACATGCACGAAACAAGCTATATGCAGAGAGTTATGATGCAATGAACAAAGGCATGTATTGTAAAAAATATGGGACTTAGAAATTTCGGGAGAGAGAAGTCAACCTCCGGTCCGAATGGATCTGGATCGGGGCGCGGCCGAGGTCGAGCTGCCGGAGTCCCTCGCCGGAGAAGAAGGGGCGGCGACCGGAGAGGAGGGAGAGGAGCCGGCGGGGAGGAGGAAGACGGCGAGGCGCGACTAGGAGGAGCGGGGCGCCGTGGGCGGAGGACGGCGGCGACGAGGGAGGACGGCGGCCGTGCGCGCGGGCGGCGACGCCGGCGGGAGGCGGGGCGACGAGGCGGCGGCGAGGCGCAGGCGGAGGGCGGCGGCGCCGGGCAGGCGAGCGCGCGGGGCTCGGGCGCGGGGAGACCGGGCCGCGGGGGCCGGCTGCGGGCTCGCCGGGCCGCGGGCGTACGGGCGGCGGGGAGGCTCACGTGGCGCGCAGCGGTTGGCCGGGCGCGGCGGCGGGGACGCGTCCGGCCGGCGGCGGACGTGTCCGGCGGCGCAGGAGTGATTTTCGCTAGGGTTAGGGTGGTTTTTGCCCGAGATTTCGGAGGGAGAGGTGTGTTTATAGGTAGAGGGAGCTAGGAGACTCCAAATGGAGTGCGGTTTTCGCCCACATGATCGTGATCGAACATCCTAGAGCATGGAAGTGAGTTTGCTGGGTTTTGGGATGTTTGGAGGGGGGTTTTGCTGCAACACACAAAAGGACTTTGCGGTTACCCGGTTAACCGTTGGAGTACCAAACGACCTCCAAATGGCATGAAACTTGACAGGTGGTCTACCGGTGGTATACCAAGGCCACTTGACAAACCTCGGTCCATTCCGAGAACATTTAACACCTGCTCACGAAAATAAACAAGAGGGGTGCGCTGGAGGAGGTGGGAGTGCCGGATTGCAAAACGGACAACGGGGAAAATGCTCGGATGCATGAGACGAACACGTATGCAAATGAGATGCACATGATGACATGATATGAGATGCATGACATGAACAAAATGCAAAACGAAAAACAAAACCCGACCACGAAGATAATATCATAACACATAGCCTAAAATGGCAAGAGTTGGAGTTACAAATATGGAAAGTTACATCCGGGGTGTTACAGTAATGACATTGGAACTCTCATGGCTGCCCTGGTGAAGTATGCCGACTCTGATAGTACCAAGGACCCCGAGTCTGACGATGATAAGACAGGGAAGGGAAAAAAGAGCGGCAACGCCAAGGGGCAGCACCACAACCCGGCGGGTCATGGAAACGGCGGCAAGCGTAAAGCGGACCACAGTTTAGACTTTGTGGCTAATACCAATACACATGACAAGGGCCAGCGGCGTAAAGGTAAACCGCCCCAGCACGGCGGAGGGCCAAGTCCTAACCCGGACCGTTTGTCTTATTTGTTGAATCAGCCTTGTCCAAAGCATGGGACGAAGGAGAACCCGTCCACGCACCTCTGGAAAGATTGTTACATCATGCAAGAGTTCAAAAATTCTGATTCTTTCCGGTATGATCATGGACCAGGAGGCGGTTCGGGCCCCGGGTCTCATGGGCCGGGTTATGGTGGAGGAAATTCCGGTTCAGGTTTCCACGGTAATAAGGGTGGACATAACAACCAAGGTAATCAGGGCAACCAATGTGGCTATAATCATCAGGGCAATCAGCAGCAACAACAACAGTCGGGTTATCAGAGCAACCCAAAGCGATTGAATAGTGGGCAGTATCATGTCTTCACCACTATCCTGGACAAGCGTGATCAGAAGCTTCATAAAAGGGTAGTGAATTCCGTTGAACCGGCGGTGCCCCGTTATTTGCGTTGGTCTGAGCAGCCAATCATGTGGAGTAGAGAAGATCATCCGCCCCGGGATGATAATCCGGGTCGTCCGGCGTTGGTGGTGGCACCTCAGGTGGGAGGTTATAAGTTCACCAAGGTACTCATGGATGGAGGGAGTAGTATCAATATCCTTTATTATGAAACTTTCCGTCGCACGGGGTTAACAGATAAAAATCTTAAACCGTCCAATACGGTGTTCCATGGTGTGGTGCGTGGTAAGTCGGCATATCCTGTCGGTAAAATAGCTCTGGAAGTGGCTTTTGGAGATGAGCATGACTCGAGATCAGAAACCTTGACCTTTGAAGTGGTGAAAATTAGAAGCCCGTATCATGCCCTATTTGGACGGCCAGCTTATGCTAAGTTTATGGCACGGCCTTGATATGTCTATCTGCAGCTCAAGATGCCGGGTCACAAGGGAACTATAACCGTGCATGGGAGCCGCAAGATTGCTCTGGAGTGTGAAGAAGGTGATGCGACTTATGCTGAGTTGGTTTGTGCAACAGAAGAGTTGAAGTTTTACAAGGACAATGTTGATCCGGCGGATATGACTTCGTTGAAGAAACCAACTACATAGCATGATCCGGCCCTGAAGTTTAAATCGGCTGATGAGACTAAGCTTGTTGACTTCGTGCCTGGCGATTCGTCCAAGCATTTTAGCATCAGCGCTAACTTGGATCCGAAATAGGAAAGCGCGCTCATCGAGTTCATCCGTGAGAATCGAGACATCTTTGCGTGGAAGCCTTCTGACATGCCAGGTGTACCGAGAGAACTCGCTGAGCACACTCTCAATGTTGATCCCAAGTATAGGTCAAGCAGTTTCTCCGCCGGTTCAATGAAGAAAGACGCAAAGCTATTGGAGAAGAAGTAGCCAGGCTCTTGGCGGCTGGATTTATCATTGAAGTATTCCATCCTGAGTGGTTGGCTAATACGGTGATGGTCCTTAAAAAGAACGGCACTTGGCGTATGTGTGTGGACTACACATATCTCAACAAAGCTTGTCCAGCAGATCCTTTTGCCCTCCCCCGTATTGATCTAATTATTGATGCTACGGCGGGTTGCGAGCGTTTAAGCTTTTTGGATGCATATTTTGGTTATCATCATATCAAAATGGCAGTTAAGGACCAGGAGAAGACAGCCTTCATAATTCCCTTTGGAGCCTTCTGCTATGTGTCCATGCCCTTTGGGCTCAAGAGTGCCCAGGCGACTTATCAACGGTGTGTGCAGAATTGTCTTCATAAACAAATCGGCCATAAAGTTCACGCCTATGTGGATGATATTGTGGTGAAATCAAGGAAGAAGGAGACATTGATTGATGACTTGAAGGAAACCTTTGATAACCTGCGGGTTTACAAAATGATGCTTAATCCGGCCAAGTGCGTTTTTGGTGTACCGGCAGGCAAGCTCTTGGGCTTTTTGGTGTCTAACAGGGGCATTGAAGCTAATCCGGAAAACATGAAAGCCATTACTTCTTTGGCCAAACCGAAGTGTATCAATGATGTTCAACGCCTGGCAGGCCGGATTGCCGCGTTGAGCCATTTATCAGCCGCCTTGGCGAGAAGGTCATTCCTTTGTATCAGATGCTGAAGAAAACGGATAACTTCGTCTGGAGTGACGCCGCAAATGAAGCGTTTGAGGACTTAAAGCGGCAGCTGGCTAATCTACCGGTTCTTGCCGCTCCGGTTGACAAAGAGCCATTGTTGCTATATGTGGCAGCTAACGCTCGGGCAGTTAGTGTGGCTATTGTGGTGGAGCGCAAGGAGGCAGGAAAGGAATATCCGGTTCAACGTCTGGTTTATTATATCAGTGAGGTACTTATTGAGTCCAAGCAGAGGTACCCGCACTGGCAGAAGTTGGTATATGGAGTTTTCATGGCAAGCCGGAAGCTTAAGCAATATTTCCAAGGTCATCCCATCACGGTGGTCAGCTCTGCTCCTTTGGGAGATATAATCCATAAAAGGGAAGCAACTGGCCGGATTGCTAAGTGGGCTATCGAGCTCGGGCCTCACGGGTTGAAATACATACCCCGAACGGCGATCAAATCTCAGGCACTTGTGGATTTCATCAATGATTGGACAGAACTACAAGCGCCAGAAGAGAAGCCGGATCATACTTATTGGACTATTCATTTTGATGGGTCCAGGCAATTGGAGGGCTCGGGGGCTGGAGTCATACTAACTTCCCCACGAGGTGATAAGTTTTGTTATGTTCTCCATTTAATGTTCCCTTGCACTAACAATGCAGCTGAATATGAGGCCTTACTCCATGCTCTTCGGATGGCTAAGGAGATGAACCTAAGCCGAGTTAAGTGCTTCGGTGACTCGGACCTGGTGGCTCAACAAGTGTCCGGCACTTGGGATTCCAAGGACCCACTCATGGCGGCATATCGTCGTGAGGTGGATATTGTTGCGGGTTACTTCAAAGGTTATCAGGTGGATCACGTGGACCGGCGGAAGAACGAAGCGGTGGATGCTTTAAGCCGTTTAGGTTCCCAACGTAAACCGGTTCCACCTAATGTATTCCTGGATGTTTTGCATAATCCGTCCGTCAAGCTCCCTGGTGAAGAGGATTTGGCTATTCCTGATTCAGAAGCTCAGTTGGTGGCGGCTCTTCATGTTATCCCGGATTGGACGGTTCCATATCTGGCGTATATGAACCGGGGCGAGTTACCAGAGGATGAGACTTTGGCCAGGCAGATAATCCGGCGGTCCAAGTCCATGACTATTATCAATGGAGAGTTGCATCATTGCAGTGTGACAGGGGCATTTCAATGCTGTGTGTCTCTTGAAGAAGGCCGTGAAATTTTGCGTGAGATCCACGAAGGAGATTGTGGTCACCATGCCGGTTCAAAGTCTTTGGTGGCCAAGGCGTTTCGTCATGGTTTCTATTGGTTGACAGCTCATGTTGATGCCGAGGACTTGGTCAAAAGATGTGATGGCTGTCAGAAATTCTCAAGGCGCGCTCATGTACCGGCTCAAGAATTGAGGATGAGTCCAATCACCTGGGCATTTGCAACTTGGGCGCTGGATATGGTTGGGCCTTTCAAGAGGTCCAAGGACAAGAAGACCCACCTTTTGGTGGCTGTTGATAAATTTATGAAGTGGGTGGAGGCAGAGCCAGTTAATAAGTGTGACGCAGCCACGGCGGTTCAATTCATCAAAAAGGTGATCTTCCGGTTTGGCTTTCCACATAGCATTATAATAGACAATGGTACCAATCTGCCAAAGGGTGCCATGAAGGAGTTCTGTCAACGTGAGCACATCCGGCTTGACGTGTCATCAGTGGCTCACCCCCAGTCCAATGGTCAAGCAGAGAGGGCCAATCAAGAGATATTGAGAGGCATCAAACCCCGGCTTATGGTTCCTTTGCAACGGACGCCGGGTTGTTGGGTTGAGGAGTTACCTTCTGTGTTATGGAGCATCAATACCACACCCAACAGGTCGACGGGATACACACCGTTCTTCATGGTTTATGGAGCGGAAGCGGTTCTTCCTAATGACATCCATCATGACTCACCTCGTGTAGCAGCATATGTTGAAGCTGACAACGAGAAGGTATGGCAGGAAGCTCTTGACCTGTTAGATGAGGAATGTGACATGGCGGTAGCCCGTTCGGCGATTTATCAGCAAGATCTGCGTCGTTATCATAGCCGCCGGGTTAGAACCAGAACCTTTCAAGAAGGAGATTTGGTGCTTCGACTCATCCAGGATCAGATGGATATGCACAAGCTATCCCCCCCTTGGGAAGGACCCTTTGTGGTCAGTAAGAATCTACACAACGGGTCGTACTACCTAATCGATGTTCGAGAGCACAAAGACTCACGTAAATCGGAGGAAGAGACCAACCGGCTGTGGAATATTGCTCATCTTCGGCCTTACTATACTTGAGCCATAGGTTGTGCTTATGTACATATTATGACAATGTATATATTATGATCAATATAATTAACCGGAACCTCAGCTAAAGCGGGGTATCTATTTGTTTTCTTACATCATGTGTGGTTACATGGAGCTTCTGTTTACAAAGCGGCATCCGGTTTACCCCTTGATTTAGCTTCTCAAAGCTTTATATTACATCACTTGGGGGCTTGGTCGTATCCGAACCATAGCTACACCTCTTGATCGGCGCAATGCCACAACATCACTTGGGGGCTTGGTCGTATCCGAACCATAGTCACACCTCTTGATCGGCTCAAAGCCAAATCAATTCGGGGCCAAAGAGAGTGTTGAAAAACAACAACTCAAACATAGGCACCCACTGAGCACAGCTCACAATGTTACTCGGGGATTCTTTGCTGTCGAAATAAACTAAGAATCTACACTTGTAACAGGCTATCAAGCCATGGCTTGGAAGCCTGGTGTATACACCTAAAACCCCGGGTTAACCTGCCTATTTAAGTAAGTCAGTCCGCCCAGGTAAACCTGGTATGACCCTTCGAACTTTGACAAGTTACTCTAAAATGAAGACCCTGAACTTGTCAAGTTAAAACGATGATTGGTTAAGGATTGGGGACCATCTTAAAAGGCTTTGCAAAAATGGTTTAACTCAGTGGCCTGGCAGCCCATGAAAAGCCTCGAATTTGGGGCCCGGCAGCCCGTGAAAAGCCTCGACTACAACGGTTTTTATTTGCCTTTTGCTAAGTTTTCTTTGTTTTCATAAGATTTGTGATGTTTTTAAGCCGGTGTTAATTAACCCGGTTAGGCTGTCAACTATAAGTTGTCAGTACACGGTCGAATTATAATCCGGAGAT
The DNA here is from genome assembly GCF_018294505.1 of Triticum aestivum. Taxonomy (NCBI): domain Eukaryota; kingdom Viridiplantae; phylum Streptophyta; class Magnoliopsida; order Poales; family Poaceae; genus Triticum; species Triticum aestivum. The sequence goes on from NC_057808.1 coordinate 469,886,635, forward strand.
TATCAGCCCGGTCTGGTTTTGATTCAAAGTCACCAGTATGGAATAAACCGGTGTTTATCACAACCCGGAACGGTTTTATTGTAAACCGGCATCATATAACAGGAGTTACTTATCCTCCAGAGTAGGGTTATGGCCCTTCACTGCAATGTTGGTCAGCCAACATTATGCCTAAGGGTCACAGGTATTGTATATTTCCATATTTGGTTATATTTTGCTAACCTTGGTTCTAAACCTTGGTCATATATATATTTGGGTATCATGACCCGCCTGGTGGTAAACTGCCAGGGCGCTTTAAGCTTCTTACCTGCAGGAACAGCTTGAATAAATGGCTATGGATTATGAACATCATATCTTAAGCATGTCGGATTAAGCAAGCATCAGTCACAGATAAAATATGCACGAAGGCATACCAGACCAAGTATTTTAACTAGCCTATTACAAGGCGTTTTAGTGCTCAAAAGGGTAATTGTTTTATCAAATACATGTTGCAGCATGTAGAAGACTAAGCCGGCCTCCGGTTCATGGTTGGTCACCAGCTTGGCCTGACGGCTGCGGATCATCTCGCACCGGTTCAACTCCCTCCTCTCTACCCAGTGGCTGGAAATCAACAGTTGCCCAGTCGATCCCAGTTAGGGCTTGGAATACAGCTTCATCGCTTATCAGCATGGATGGTTCAATGTCAGGGGCATAAATGTGCTTACGGATTGGTGGGATAAGATTTTGCGCTTCTGGAATTGGTGCCGCAACCCGTCTGTTCTTATCATCATAACTCGCCTGATAGTACGAAAGATCTGCCTCTTCAACCAGTTGACAAGCCAATGGGCGTACTTCCCGATTTATGATTCGGAGATCATCATTGCCAAATTCTATTCTTTCTTCCTTTAAACTGGGATAACCTTGGGCCGCTTCCACTGGATCAAAGTCAGGAACCCACGCTTTTGCCCGGGTTAGAGCGGCCAAAGCGCCCGTTCTAGCGGCAGACTTTTTTAGCTCGTCTACCCGGGCAGGAAGCATAGATAACCTTTCTAAGGTATCCTTGATCAAAGTGGGAGGAGGATTATTGTGTGAAGCAGTTTAGATGCTCCGATGCGCACCGATATACAGCTGCTCTATCAGAGTATATGCCGCTTTCAATTTCTTCTGTACGTCAGAGCCCAGAGGGCTAATACGAGCACCTGCGCCATTATACACATCAGTAAACCGACAACATATGGGAAGATACATTGGATGTATTAAGGAAAAGATGTTTACCGAACACAGCAGCAGTCATGGCATGAATCTGCCGCTTTACGCCGGTCAGTTCATCAACCACCGGTTTAAGAGCTGCTTCTGCGTTTTCAGCTCTTTTTATCAAAGTGGATTTTTCAGTCTCCCAATCCGCCCGCTCCTTGTTGAAGCCCTCTTTCAGTTTCTCCATAGCGCCTAGAGCGCTGGTCAATTCTTCCTTGGCTTTGGAGGTTTCGGCTTGCTAAGATTTGAGGTTCTCTTGCAGATCAGCGGTTTGGCTTTCCTTCTTGCTCAGTTCAGCCTATAAAGAGACAGATATATAATGAGTTGATAGTACATATTTGAAGTACCAAGCACATAACAAGTTATGCCCTTGGTACTTGGGGGCTAATGCATATTTGCTCTTTATCAGAAATTTTTACAAGTCCCAAGCACAATACAAGTATTAAGCTTGGCACTTGGGAGCTAATGTGTATTTGCTCATAAATTGTTGATATGGGAATTCTTCTACAAAGTCCTGGTTCATCTTTATAAAGTTAAACCGGCCCTTGGGGGCTACATCAGTGAAATTAACATGCATTGTCGCAAACATGAAATTGTTACTAAGTCCCGGTTTAGATTGGTATCTTAAATCGTCACTTGGGGGCTACTGGAAGTTGATAAGCTGCAATTGAATATAATATAAGAGAGGAACACTTATGGAGTTACCTCATATCGCTCCTTCATCAAATTTACCAAACCAGCTTCATAGTCACAGCTGGTGTACAGACGGTTCAAGAAGCCGGAGTGAAGGTCTTGAGCATGCAGATGGGCATAATTTGACAAATCGGCGTTCCATTTGCCTTTGCCAATTGTACAGAGTTCATCTTTGGCAGTATGCTTTGACAAAGTGACGGGATTGCCAGGAGTGGTATGGCCAGTGCTAGTAATCATAACGTCATCATCTTTGTCATCAGCAGCTGTTACTGGGGTTGGCGGTTTGTCAGTATTTTTAACCGGACTTGCCGGTTTGTCGTCAGTTCGGACAGGGCTGGTTGGCTGGTTAGCATGGCTTCTAGTGTCAACTTCTACCTGCTCAGCAACGAAGTCATGGTCTTGAGGCGGTGGGTCATTCAGTATGGCATCAATGTTGGTCTCTTCAGGATCTGGAGTTTTCTCCGGTTCAACAGCCACGTCCTCATCAGCCGGTTTATTCAACCGAGCCTTCTTGCTGGGTCTGGGCTTGGCGCTGAGAAAAATAAACATGAGGATCAGTACAGTATATATTAAAATAACATATCAAGGATAAAAGTAAGTGTATGACTCACCCAAGAACTGTTTTGAGGGGTGGAAGCTTTGTGGCCGACGATTCGCCAGAAGATGAGTGAGAAGTACCCTGATAATTTGAATCAGACGGGTTAAGAGGCTGACGGAAACAACCCACTTTGGGGCATGAAGTATCAAGGGGATAAGAGACCTCTGATCGGCGTTTCCGAACCGGGCTGTTCGGTAAACCGGCGGAGGTAACTACCTGGCCGCTATGCCGGGTTGTGTGGCGAGCCTCGTGCTGCTGTGTCTTCAAAAGAAAGTTTGGGTCCAAGTAAGCAAGGGGGTGAGAAAATTTTACTTTCCGGTTTGCTCGATGGATTTTTGATATTGGCAGAGGATCTGAATCGGAGGAAAGAATGATTACCTCTACATCATCAGCGTGACTGCCTTCAGCATCGTCCTGATAATAATCATTGTCAATGAGGTGTAAGAAAAATGAACCAAGAGAGTCAAGTTCTACCTCTGATTCCGGATTACCCACATCGTCATCAGCTGGTAGCTCGGAGGATGCAGTGGTCCTTTTCTTGGCAGGTTTTTTAACAACCTTGGTCTTTGGACGAACCGGCTTGACCGGTTTATCTTGCGGCTTGACTGGTTTGTCTTGCGGTTTCGCCGGTTTGTCTTGTGGTGGTTTCTTGTTCCAAAATGGATCATCACCCTGTAAGAAAATAATCACACTTTCAGAGAATATTTGGACAGAAGCAACTTCAGATAAAAAGATTATATGATTCTTACAGCTGGCGGTTTGTTGAAGGTGCAGAAAGGGAGTAGCCCGGTTTGGGCATAGACAGCCTCCGGTTCGTTCAGCATTTTCTTTACAGCCTCAGTGACTTCTGCATTTGTAAGCTGAATGTCAATGTGCCGCTGAGCGTCCTTCAAACTCCCCGTATATTCACACATCAAACCGGAGCGCCGGCTTAAAGGCAGAATACTCCAGCTTATCCAACAACGAGCAAGATCAACTCCTGTCAAACCATTCGCTATGAAGGCTCTAAGCTTTGATAATTGAGGAGCATAGTTGGCCCTTTCTTTTGCAGTCAACCTTTGATGAAAAGGATATGTGTTGCTAAGACGTTCAGGGCGGTAACCCAGCAGGGGTTTTTCATCAGGTGGTGATGTATCCTTGCAGTAAAACCAGGTCTGGTTCCACTCTTTGGGGTGACTGTGGTGCTTGGGATGAGGGAAAGTTGCTTCTTTCCTTTTCTGAACCGCCATTCCGCCCAGTTCCGTATTGGTCCATCCGTGAATTCTGTACGACGGTTTAAGTGAAAGAAATCCCTAAATAGTTCGACTGTAGGTTCCTCTTGCAGATAAGCCTTACAGAAGACTTGGAAGTGGCAGATGTTGGTCACAGAATTGGGACCGATGTCTTGAGGGCGCAGTTGAAAATTGGCTAGTACATCTCGGAAAAATTTCGAACCGGGAGGGCTAAAACCTCGACCCAGATGGTCAGCAAACACGACTACCTCTCCATCCTTGGGTGTAGGAGGATTTTCCGGGCTAGGGACCCTCCAGTGGATGACATCTTTCTTGGCTAAAGCGCCCGTTTTAACAAGATTGTTTAACTGCTCTTCGGTTACTCGAGAAGGAGCCCAATTGCATTCATACACTTGCTTGGCCATGGCAATGGAAATCTGAAACATGATTATTGCCGGTTTAAGATTTATAGTGGACAGCCGTACAGCGGTATAAGGATATAAGCATATTGTTAAACCGGAGTTGGTTATTCATAAACTGGAGTCTGACAATGGAAACAGTACAATGGTGAATGCATTGGCGGTTCAACAGGGGACTAATGGTATCTACCGGGTCATCATTTTTTCTGTATTAAAGGTATAAAGATGTATAAGTGAAGGAAAAAACAAGTTTCATAGTTTGGCATGGGAATTTCAAATCTGCCGTGTGTTGGATAATCAAAATATATTCTGGTCTAATATCAAGCGCTCAAAAAGTTTAGTAAGTTCAGATGAGTTGGATATCAAGCATGTGCCTTAGCAAGAAGAAAGGAGTCTAAACTGCAAAAGGCGCTGAAAATAGTCAGATCTAACCGGCCATTGGTGCTACCGAAGGAAGAACAGCTTCAAGCTATGAAGAACACCGAACCCTAATGGCGGATCTAGGGCGAGAAGAAGAGGAACTTACTGGTGCAGGAGGAAGCAGCGGAGGATCACCGCTTTTCTCTGATTTGATCAGGTTGATGCAGCGGCCTTTGTCGAAGCAGAGGCGAAGGACGACGGCGGTGGCGGAGCTCGAGGGTCGGTCGGCGTGAGGAAGACGACGACGCGAAGAGGCACAAGGGGGAAAAGTGAAAGTGACCCCTCAGCCCTATTTATAAGATGAATGGATAAAAGGCAGGCGTGAGAATCGAGGAGCCCGAAAAATGGGGTGTGTGACAGCTTTGTTGCCTCGATCCTCGGAGGCCCATTAATGAAGATTGGTTATACACAGTTTTAAATAACAGATGATGTCATGGTGGTTTACCATGGTCCTAGAAGATGATGTCATGGCGGTTTACAAGATTATGAGAAGATGTTGAAGACAAAATTTTCTTAAGTATTGAGGATTGACATGAACCAGTTCAAATCAATCTGGGGCCTAATGTTGGGGATATTACCACTGGGCGTAAACCGGCCAGGAGAGGCCGGGTTAACCCCATAAGTAATTCATTATATCTGAAGCCCATGAAGACAGACGGTGACGCTTTATGAAGGCCCAGGGCCCGGAGCCGGTTTAAGGCCTATAGACATAAACCGGTGTTGATATGTAAACTTGTGTTGTAAGATAGAAAGATCAGAGACCGAGCCGGACACGTTTATGAGCCGGCCTCGGGATTCTGTAAACCGACGGGCGTCAACCCATGTATATAAGGGGACGACCCGGCGGCGGTTCAAGGACAACAGACAACAACTCGAGACTCAGGCAAAGCGTATTCGCTCCCTGGTCATCGAAACCCCAGCAATTCCATCACAACTAGACGTAGGCTTTTACCTTCATCATAAGGGGCCGAACTAGTATAAAACTCTCTTACGTCCCTTGTCCGCTTTAACCCCTTTAAGTTAACCCGTAGCGATGGCTCCACGACTAGGTCCTTTCTCTAGGACATCTGCCGTGACAAAACCACGACACACGGGGTACGTGCTCTGTTTGCAATCCATCAAAGCGCTCCTCCAACTTTCTCACTTCCTCGACGTATGCCTCCATCAATGGACTTTGATAATCCTTGTTTACTTGTCTCACCATAATTTGAGAATCTCCTCGAATCATCTGCTTCTTGTTCCCCAATTCTGTGGCAATTCTGAGCCCGGTAAGGAGCTCTTCATACTCTGTTGTATTGTTGGTCGCCTCCTCTCGGGAAAAAATGCATCTGGACGACATACCTCAATTGTTCTCCAGTGGGAGCAACGAGAAGCACGCCTGACCCTGCACCTTGTAGGGAGAAGGCACCATCAAAATACATGATCCATTCTCTGGGCGCTTCCATACCGGGGATAACTGTTTCCCGCACTTCTTCATTAGGGGTTGGCGTCCATTCTGCAATAAACTCTGCCAACGCCCTACTCTGAATCGTTGACGTGCTCTCAAACTTTAGGCCAAAGCTAGATAACTCCAATGCCCATTCCACTATCCTGCTGGTAGCCTTTGGGTTTCGGAGTATCCTTTGCAACGGGAAGCGGGTGACAACTGTGATCTCATGGGCTTGGAAGTAGGGAGCAGTTTCCTTGAGGCCATGACAAGGCCAAAAATCAATTTTTGCATGCCAGAATACCTGGATCTAGCCCCCTGCAACAGGGAGCTAATGAAGTATACTGGGCGCTGCACCACCTTCTTCCTTGCCGTATCCTTGGGGTTGCCTCTGCTGCCGTGCTCCCCTTTGTCCTGATCCACATCTGACCTTGTCGGGCCGTTCTCTCTTTCTTCTCCAGGCGAAACACTTGATAAGGTTGCTGTCTCCTCCACTTCCCGCTACGCCACTAAAGCTGCGCTAGCCACTTGATAGGTTGCCGCCAGATATAGCAGCAACGACTCTTGTGGTTTGGGTGCAACCAAGGTGGGTACAGAGGATAAGTAGGTCTTCAAATCTTGCAGCACTGTGTCTGCTTCTGAGGTCCACTTCATGGGTCTTGTCTTCTTCGGAATCTTAGAGAATGGCAAGGCGCGCTTGGCGGACTTGGAGATGAACCTACTAAGCGCGGCAACGCATCCTGTCAAACGCCTCACATGCTTGACTGTCTTGGGTGCCTGAATCGGCTCGATGGCCTTGATCTTATCTGGGTTAGCCTCGATCCCATAGTTGGATACAAAGAAGCCAAGTAGCTTGCCGGAGGGAACTCCAAACACACACTTCTCCGGGTTCAGCTTCAAGTTGATCTTGCTCAGATTAGCAAATGTCTCTTCCAAATCCTGGATGAGGGTTGATCTGTCCTTGGTCTTGACCACAATATCATGCATATAAGGCTTAATGTTCCTGTGCAACTGTGGCCCAAAACCAACCTGGACTGCTCTTGCAAAAGTGGACCCGACACTCTTCAATCTGAAAGGCATGCACACAAAGCAATATGTACCACATGGGGTGATGAATGAGGTCTTTTCTTCATCTTCCTTGGACATAAAGATCTGATGGTATCCAGAGTATGCATCCAGAAAGGAGAACAAATCACACCCGGAAGTGGAATCCACAATTTGGTCGATGCGCGACAAGGGGAATGGGTCCTTCGGGCATGTCTTGTTTAGATCCGTGAAATCTATGCAAAGCCTCCATTTCCCATAGTATTGGTGAGCTGTTGTGCTTCCGCGGGCCCCGGTAGGCCTGCCAGGGTGGTCTTGGGGATTGCTGTCGGGACGATCCTCGTCCTCGCCAGGCTCGCCTGCCCGACAAGGGAGTCTTTTCCCTTAGTGGCATTTCGTCTCTCTGGATTTGGCTTGGCCTTCTTGATCTGTGCTTCGGTGTTGTAATCTTATCTTCAGGCCTGTGAATAGTCCGAGCAACGGACCCAGGGTTTTTTGCACCGACAACGTTGTGTGTGGACCACCTGGTGCAGTGGAGGAGGGGGTAGATGAGGTAGCTCCGGTGCAGTGGTGAAGCGCGACCGTCGTCTTCGTCGTCGTTGTCCGGCATAGAGGTGGGGAAAGAGACAAGACGAAGGGCGATTCAAATTTTTCTTGGGTTGGCGATGAATTAGGGATTTGAGAGCTCTGGGCGGGGAAGGGGATGGGGGGAAGGGAGATTTTGCAGGGCTAGAATTGGGGCCACCAGATATTTCAATCAGAAACGTGGAAGCGCGACCACCACGACACGACCCTGGTCTGCCTGGTGTCAATCTTGAGCCTGGTGCACCTACATTTGAGAATGCAAACGAATCTTCTTTCATTGGCAAATGAATCTTGTACTATGTATTACCATGCCCGTGTTTTCCTTGCAAATAATTAGTCCTTCGAAACGAGATACTATGAATTAATTAATGAGGAGTTCTTTGAATTAGAGTGTGTTTGTCACATAGCGATCTCCAATTCTAACATGGATTTCACATTTTAGGGTATCCATGCTACTTTTCTCTACTTACTTAAAAAGAACCTGTAACAGCCTGGCTTTTGGCCCTTTTCTTTTTCTTTTGATTTATTTGATTTATGCCCTGAATTTCTTTTTGGAGTGGATCTGTGGACTTGAAACCTGGGAGACCCTCATTTCTTCTCCTCCCAAGTGGTTCATCATTCTCAAACTTCTCCCAAGATCATGCCATGCCCATCCTAGCCCACCTCTCAAGTTTTTTTCTTGGGGGATATTCCTTTTCTATTAAATGAATAGCCTCAGTTGCTCTAGGTTGTGAAGCAACCTATATTTCTGTCCCTCCCAAAATTCCCAAATAATTCTCATAAATTGTTTGGGTCATATCTTGCTGAAATGTGTCAAAATCCTTCCTTGCCATGATCAAATATAATTCGCCAATATTCTTTTTTTTATTATGTCCTAAATGGCATTTTGTGAAGGAAGTGCCATTTATATTATCTTGTTTACTCCCAAACTTTTTGGGCATTCTTTTATGTCCAAATAATTACATCATGCCAAAATTCAACTCCATTTGCCTAATGAGTCTTCCTCAGTGATTTTTCAAAGTTTCTGTCCAGAGAGAAGCTTTGTCAAGGAAGTACTAGCTAGGGTTATCAAAATGAGTTGAAATTTTGCACACTCCTTCATGTGCTCATATCATCACGCTCCTCTAAGTTTCATCTCATTCCATTGATCTATGTGAGCCCAGGATCAATTCTTTGTTTCTGTCCAAATTTTCAGTTTGTGAAGCAAGTATATTTTATCTTGCTCCATTATGGCTGAAAATTTTCCTGAGCCTTCTCTACCCATATAACTCATCTCCACCAAGTTGAGATCATTTCATCAAGCCATTTTCTCCCTGTATTTTTCTCAAGTTTTTGGGCAGAAAAGATGTTTGTGAGGCAAGTACCATTTTGGCAAGTCCAAATGGGATGAAATTTTTACAGCGTCTCCATATGTCCTAATCATCCTAATCTATCAATTTGCAGCTCAAGTGGCTTCTTCATTTGAGTGCATCATCATAATCCTTATTCTGGATCATTTTGGTCAGTTGCAAAGCAACTATGATAAATATTGGTCCATTTCCTTCCAAAATTCACAGGATCACGGTACCTCTTGTCCTAACTATTCCTGACATCCACTTTGGCTCCAAGCTCATCTCTACTAATCACTGCATCATGATTCAGTTTGATGCAACAAACTTCCAATGAACCCTCCGAAAGTGCAACTATCCATGGGTGGTTTTGGTAATTCCAAACAACATATAGCTCATTGAGCTAATGCTATTTTAAGATAAATATTTCAGGAAAGCTCAATGATTGGCATGGCATGGATTAGGAATGTGGACCCCTCAAAATGCTAAGGTCAAAAGATTGGCTCAAGCTCAAAGCACAAGACTCTACATTTTACTTTAAGTGATCCAAGATCACATTGAGTCCATAGGAAAGCCAATACTGTTAAAAGGGGGTGAGGTGTTGCTTAACGAGTTTCTTGCTCCAAATGCTTAGTGATATGCTCCAAAAACCATCAACTACTTTCTCATATCCACATATGTCCCAAACCAAAAGTCAAACTCGGCCCCACCGAAATCTTCTATCCGGCGCCACCGAGTTCACTTGTCATAGCCACTGCCACAAACCCTAGTCACTTCGGTCTCACCGATAGGGATCTCGGTCTCACCGAGATGGGATTCCAACCTCTCTGTTTCCCTTCGTAACGTTTCGGTCCAACCGAGATGAGTGATTGGTCCCAGCGAGATTGCAATGCAAACTCTGTGTTTCCCCTTCGTAACGTTTCGGTCTAACCGAGATCGGTCCCACCTAGTTTGCCTGACCAACTCTCTGTTTGTCTATTACCAAAATCGGTCCCACCGAGTTTGTGTAATCGGTCTCACCGAGATTACGTTATGCCCTAACCCTAACGACATCGGTCCCACCGAGTTGACATGCCGGTCCCACCGAAAATCCTAACGGTCACATTATGAACCAAATCGGTCCGACCGAGTTTTATCATTCGGTCCCACCGAGTTTGTTGATTTGTGTGTAACAGTTAGATTTTGTGTGGAGGCTATATATACCCCTCCACCCACTCTTCATTTGTGGAGAGAGCCATCAGAACATGCCTACACTTCCAACATACATTTTCTGAGAGAGAACCACCTACACTTGTGTTGAGGTCAAGATACTCCATTCCAACCACATAAATCTTGATCTCTAGCCTTCCCCAAGTTGCTTTCCACTCAAATCATCTTTCTACCAAATCCAATCCTATGAGAGAGAGTTGAGTGTTGGGGAGACTATCATTTGAAGCACAAGAGCAAGGAGTTCATCATCAACACACCATCTATTACCTTTTGGAGAGTGGTGTCTCCTAGATTGGTTAGGTGTCACTTGGGAGCCTCCGTCAAGATTGTGGAGTTGAACCAAGGAGTTTGTACGGGGAAGGAGATCGCCTACTTCGTGAAGATCTACCCTAGTGAGGCAAGTTCTTCGTGGGCGATGGCCATGGTGGGTTAGACAAGGTTGCTTCTTCGTGGACCCTTCGTGGGTGGAGCCCTCCGTGGACTCGCGCAACCGTTACCCTTCGTGGGTTGAAGTCTCCATCAATGTGGATGTACGATAGCACCACCTATCGGAACCACGGATAAAAAATCTTCGTGTCTACATTGCGTTTGCTCCCTCAAACTCCTCCCTTTACCTTCATGTGCGATTGTTTTACTTTCCGCTGCTATACTCATGGCATTGCATGTGTAGGTTGATTATCTTATTTGCGCTAAGTTGCTAAAAATCTGCCAAGACATAAAATTGGGAAAATGCTAGATTTTTATTTGGTCAAGTAGTCTAATCACCCCCCTCTAGACATACTTTCGATCCTACAAGTGGTATCAGAGCTTTGGTCTCCATTTGCTTTGATTTCCATAGCTTTTGGTGATCATGGCCTTGGTTTCACAACCTAGGAGAGTATGGCGTCTAGCGAGGGAAATTCCCATCGTAGAGGTCCTTTCTTTGATGGTACTAATTTTGCTAGTTGGAAGCATAAGATGAAAATGCATATTCTTGGACATAACCCCGCCGTTTGGGCCATTGTGTGTATTGGCTTGCAAGTGAATTCTTTGATGGGAGAGAACCAAACCGTGAAGCTACCGCGGAAGAGTTGAAGATGTTGCAATACAATGCTCAAGCTTGTGATATTCTCTTCAACGGATTGTGCCCCGAAGAATTCAACAAAATCAGCCATCTTGAGAATGCAAAGGAAATTTGGGATACTTTGATTGATATGCACGAAGGTACCGACTCCGTCAAGGAATCCAAATTGGATGTGCTTCAAAGTCAACTTGACAAGTTCAAAATGAAGGATGGTGAAGGTGTCGCTGAAATGTACTCTAGGCTTGCTCTCATCACAAATGAGATTATCGGCTTAGGAAGTGAAGAGATGACCGATATATTCATCATCAAGAAGATCCTAAGAGCCTTGGATGGAAAATATGATACCGTGTGCACCTTGATCCAAATGATGCACAATTACAAAGATCTCACGCCAATGGAAGTCATTGGAAGAATTGTCGCTCACGAGATGTCACTTAAGGATAAGGAAGAGCTCCACAACAAGTCAAGTGGTGCTTACAAAGCCTCATGTGAAGCTCCCACATCATCAAGTGAGAAAAAAACCTTCAATGAAGAATTGAGCCTAATGGTGGAGAACGTCAACAAATTCTACAAGAGTAGAAGCAAGGAAAGAAGCTCCAAGTCAAGGTCCTACAATGACAAGAGATCTTCAAGTCGTGAACGAAATTTCTACAATTGTGGAAGACCCGCACACTACTCCAATGAGTGTACGGCTCCCTACAAAAGAAGAGAAGATTCTCCCAAAAGAATAAGTAGAAGAGAAGAATCACCGCCAAGAGATAGAAGGAATAGAGATGACCGTTATGAACGAAGACCCTCTCAGAGAAGCAAGGATTCGGAGAGGAAGGACAAATCATCAAAGAGCTACACAAAAAGAAGACATCAAGCTCATGTTGGTGAATGGGTATCCGGCTCCGACTCCGACCATCACTCTGAATGAAGTTATCACTCCGACTCTGAATATACTCAAGATGAAGGTGTTGCCGGTCTAGCACTTGTGTCAACCAACTCCTACCACATATTTGACTCACCAAATGAAGGAATTGGGAGATGCTTCATGGCTAAAGGTACAAAGGTAACACACCCCGAGTATGTTGATTTTAATAGTGATGAAGATGATTTGCTAGGAGATGATAATTTACTTGCAGACAACTCTAGTTATGAAAACTATGATGAACTTGCTATTAATCATGATAATCAAGATAAAACGAATGACGATGATAAGAAGGAAATTGAGCGTCTAACTAAAGAACTAAACACTCTTAAGTTAGCTCATGAAACTACCTTGGAAGATCATCGAGAACTTTTAAAGACTCATGAGAAGCTACGCTTTGAAAAGATCAACCTTGAGCAAGAGCATGAGTTCTTAAAAGCAATCAATGATGATCTTCGCAAGAAAAGTTCTTCTTACACTGCCAAGCGTTTACTCTTGTCTACTTACATGACACAAGTTAAATCTAGCAGCGAGAACAAGAAAGATTCTTCCTCTAGTAGTAACAACAATCATGCTAAATCCAATGTTGTTGCTTCTAGTAGTTCTCTTGATTCCACTAATGATTCTCTTAGCCAAGTTACAATTGAGAAAGAAAATAGCTTATTCAAGTAGAGAAAGGTGTTTACAAGAGTCTTGCCGGAAGTAAGCAATTTGAGGAAATTGTACGCAAGCAAGGAAGACACCGGAAGAATCAAGGTGTTGGTTTTGAACGAAAGTTCAATGCCAATGGAGTTGAGTGGGAAGAAGATCAATACCCCAAGACGAAGTTTGTTCCTCAACAAGAGAAGTATGATCCTACTTCTTTCCAAGGAACACAAGCTCAAGATGATCTTCCACCACAAGACCACAAGCTAAAAGGCAAGGACAAGCTTCAAGAGGAGATTGATGCATTTGAAGAAGCACCTAAGGCCTTGGTCAAGTGGGTTCCCAAGACTACATCAAGTTCCACTTCATCAAGTATGACTACAACTCCAAGGATTCCCATCAAGATGGTGTGGATCCCGAAGAAGAAGAACTAGAGAGTTCTTGAGGGTGACTCCGCCAACATTCTTCACTCTTATCATTTTGGCAAGGACAAGTGCAAACAACTTCCATATCTTGCACTAGTTCAAGGAGTCACAAACCCTCTTGTTGGTAAGACAAGGGACAAGGTAACCTAATGCTTTCATGGACATCATCCTATGTGAACATCACTCTATGTCTATGGATATCCTTGTTTGTTCCTTCTGGGTCTAACCCGTGTAGGTATTGAAAGTGCAACTCACTCCAAAGGATTGCTCCGAATGATCTACATCAACATTGAGCACCCACATCTTCAACACCTACATGAAGTCATCATCGACAAAACCCAAGGTTAGTTCATCCCTCTTAGGGGTATATCACATCTAGGGGGAGCTTTACTCTAATAAATTGAGCTAAAGCAACTCTAATGATGTGAGCACAACAATGCTTTATGTAAAAGTGGCAACCCCACTTGTGCTTAAACTATGAGTATGACCTATGATCAAATGTTCTCATTTGATTCCTAAGTCAATATACTCATATATAGATGACCTACTCATCGCCAAATTGCCTGATAGATGCTAGAGTGATTGTGCATGCTTTGTCCCATATTTCATTTGTCATTTTATTGTGTGAGCATGTTGGATGCATATTTTACTCATTCGAGGACATCCATTTGTTGTTTTGATTGTTTGGCTTTTTCTCTTTTGCCAAATGGATGCACAAGAATGCCTAAGAACTCCCTCTAGCTATCTATGCTTTTCTCGTCTCAAACTCTATTCATGCTACATCACAAAGTTTGATCAAGTCAGATTTTAACCACTCTGTGTGAGGAGCACTCGGAGTCCCCGATTCTTCATAGACTTAATCTTCCAAAACCTCTTTGTGTATTTTGGTCTGTCCGAATCATCCATTTCGGTCACACCGAGATCACTAAGTTGATCTAGGTTTTCAATCTCGGTGCAAACGATTTGAACTTTTCGGTCACACCGAGTTGCAGTAACCGCTTGCAATTCTGCATCTCGGTGCCACTGAGTTGTTCAACTCGGTCACACCGACAGGGTCGGGATATATAAACCCACAGGTGAGACTTTGGAAATTTCTTCGAAACCTCTTATCCCGCGCGTATCCTGCTCTACCGCCCCAGGTCTCCGGATCGTCTTCTCGCCGCCAGCGACCTCCCGCCGCTGGTTTCCATCGCCGTTGTCAGGACCGGGTTTTCGGGATATTAATTCTCCAGAAAATGGCCCTTGTGCTCACCAGCCCCAGGATTACTGTTAGCTGATGAGGCACTAACTTGATACAGAAATTCCAAGCAAAGTACAAAATATGTAGTACAAGACCATTGTGGCCTGTGAGTACAACACTTGGTTTCTAGTGGTTGATGGCGGAAGCGGTTTGTGGTTCATCTGCGTCTATGGGACTCCATTTCCCACAAGAACAGCTGACCAGGATAACTCCTATCTTCGCGAGGCTGCTATCAACACTGCGCAGGTTCCGGGGCTGTCGTCGCAATGCTCTTCTCCACGCAAGAAATCTGGCCAAGACAATAGCCAGGGACAAGCCAGTGAGTACGTTTGAATGTACTGGCAAACATTTAGAACACGGGTATAATATAACAAGGGATAATCATGCTCCAAAATATTCATGATCATAACGTCTGTCACGAATTAAACGGAAATCTGTGATGCACGCATGCAGGAAAAATATGAACATGCAATACGGGAAAAAGAAAAAAATAGAAGGCACTGATCGAGTGTCTGAAATGACTCCTCGAAGGGTGCAAATAAATTAACAATGCCGCAGTCGGGCGTCTGAGGGACACCACATAAAGGGCTTATGAATAAAAGAAGATAACAAGCATGCCACAGTCGGGCGTCTGAGCGACACCACACAATGGGCTTATAAATAATAAATAAATAACAAGTATGCTGCAGTCGGGCGTCTGAGCGACACCACATAAAGGGCTTATGAATAAAAGATAAATAACAAGCATGCCGCAGTCGGGCGTCTGAGCGACACCACATAAAGGGCTTATGAATAAAAGAAGATAACAAGCATGCCGCAGTCGGGCGTCTGAGCGACACCACATAAAGGGCTTATATAAGAATAATCACAGTAAATATCCAGGAGGTAGAACCGTCCCAGGGATATTCAGTAATTCAAATAATGTAAGTGGTTAGTCCATAATAATAGTAATCATAATCGTCACAAGTCACAAGTCATGATCAAGTTCTGGTTTAACAGTTTTTCCTCCGAAGACCGACACTAAGACCGACACTTGACCCATCCCAGACTGTAGTCCTTAACCATGGACACGGCTATTCGAATAGATGTATAATCTTTGCAGAGGGTGTACTCTTTACCCACGGGTAACGGATTTCTTTAGTCCACCGGGACTAATTCTGTCTACGGTCTTTTAATTGAAAACACGCCTGACCTGCACACACCAGCTTAACTTACTGTTGTCTGGAATCACCCATGACACCTGTCAAGCGAAACTCTAAGTGGGGAGGCTACAACCTCGACGTAGCATGGGATCACAAAATTTATACCACGCGCAAACTAGGGGAGCTACCCCTTCGGCTACAACCAAAACACCCATGCCCCCGGACCGGATGACTGGCTTTAATCCATGGCCATGGGACCCTCATCACGGCCTCTCTGTATGGTGTGTGCTAGCAAGGGGTTGACAACTTACTGAACCGTACCCTACCTATGGCAGGGACAAGTGGTAGTACGAAGCAAGTATGGGGGTTACTGGAACAAGACTCGATCTACGGCCGACTCAGGAGGTTCAAGTATTCTCTGCATGATTAGCATAACAAAAAAATATTTCCATTTAATAGGTAAGCTCACGACTCATCAAGCCTCACCTTGCCATACCGGACATACTCGTCACGAGGAACTAGGGACAAGCTCGCGTCTACCCAAGACCGCAATTTTTCCCGATTTCCTTCCGGTATGTATGAGAAGCTTATGAGGTTGATCACTATCACCAGCACATCCATTTATAACCGCAAAGAAATCTCCACTATGCACTCATGCGTATGATTTTTATCGTCACATAAAATAGCGTATGCTCCAAGTCAAGGTGATGTTGTAACCGCACCAACAACATCCAAAAATATTATGCCATGGTTCAGAATGCTTGCCTTCAAGTGTATGCATGTGGGTGCACTTTTTGAAGGTTGCCTTTTCTCCAAAATCCTATTTTGAGAAATATTCAAATAACACACATTTCAAAAACAGTACAAAAATTTGTCCCAAATATTTTTGAATAAATCTTAAAATAAACTAGATGAAATTTGAGAGAGGTAGGAAAAGTAATCAACTCATTTGGAGTTTTATTTTAAAAGATATAGCCAGTCAAAGATTAGTCAAAGTTCTGTTTTTTAAATAAAACCAGAAAAGAAAACGTTTCGGGGAAAATACGCTTTCGAAGCAGAGGAGACGTACTCGGGACTTTGTGCTATCACTTAACCAGAGGGGACGGGCGTGCGGGTCACTGATAGTGGGTCCAGGGGGCCCACTGGTCAGGTTTGACTGGTGTCCCTCTCCCTCCTTTCTCTCTGCACGAACGGTGGAGGGCCTCCGACGATCGCCGTCGATGAACGGCGGCTCTTCGAGGGCACCTGAGGGCAGGGATGGACCCGCCAGACCGGGGCGGTCCTCCCGGTGGTCGTTGGGCAGGTGGGGACGGAGGAAGTCACCGGCGGCGAGCTCCGCGGCGGACGGTGGTTCGGGAGCAAAGAGGGCTTCGGGCTATGGTGGTCCTTGGTCGAGGCTAAGGCGCTAGGCAGCTCCGCAAGACTGTGGGGAGACGTTTGGTGGCGTTGGATAGGCGGGGGAGGGTCCGGTTGCGACGCACGGCACCGGAGCTCGGCGGCGGCCGAACTGGCCGGAGACTAGGAAGGAAGCCCTTCCCCATCGATTGCTGGCTGCGGGAGTACTATGGGGGTGTCCTGGGGTTGCCTGAGTGCTCGGAGGAGCTCGGGGCCTCCTTATATAGCGCAACGAGGCTGGTTCCCGCGACGGCCGTGGATAGGATCGCCGGCGACCGCGGTGCTGTAGCTGCAGGACTACGTGGCGGCGACGAGCGCGTGCCCACGGCTTGAGGATAAGCCCGGGTTGTTCCCCAGGGGGCAGCTGGCGCGCGCGGGTGGCTTGGGCGGCGCCGCCCACGGCAGAGCCCGCTGCCGACGGCGGCGTGCCGCCAAGGAAGCTCTGACGGCGGCGCTATAGGGCGCCAGGGAGGCTTGGAGGTTTCTGGCGAGTGGGCGAGTGCATGGCGCGGCTCTGCAGGCGAGCAAGGGCCAGGGGTGCGACGCGGCGACCCGTGCACACGCACGTGCAAAACGCGCGCTCTGGCCGCGCCCAGAGCACGCACACCAGGTGTTCGACGAAATGCCTGCGCGCTCTAGAGAGCTTGGGTGATGCGGGTAGTCAACAGGCCAGGGTTAGGGATAGCTAGGAGGTTAGTGGACATGCTGGATGGGGCAGGGGCTCAAGTCCACAATGCAAACTAGAAGACATGCCAAAATTGTTCCTGCACACAGGGTGTTCGAGAGAATGCCATGGGCATCTAGGAAACTCTTGGGGTGGCCAAACACTCCAGATCCTAGTCTCTTTAGGAGCTCAAGAAGGTGGTAAGGTTAGTTTGGCAAAAACAGGAACTTGTTAGTGCAAGTTTTTGAGAAAATCAGTTTTGGGCAGAAACTAAAGGCTATCATTGCATGCACTAAAAATACTCCAATGGGTCCAATCTCCTGGACTTAAGGGTTTGGTAGGGAGAACTATAAGTAGGAAAAAGCTCAAGGGCACTAGAGCAAAATAAAACAGGGTTGCAGTACAAATCACCAAACTGGACCAGAATGAAAATGAGGTTGATTCACTCAAAATTTTCATAGAACATCACTGGGTTTTTGCATGAAGTTGCATTATGAGCATCTACTGACATCTCCAAACACTTGGAAGAATTTTCAGAAGAATATTTAAATAGGTTGTAGTGCAAAAATACCTACTGGACCAGATTTGAAAAATTGATGTAGAGCTCAAAATCTCCAGTAACCAAAGGATATTTTTGCATAAAAGTGATGTGGAAACCTCACATGACCTCCCCAAATTTTGGTGAAAATTTTAAATGCATTTGTCAAAAGGTTGCAGTGCAAAAAGGGGCTCCAAATTTATGAAAGATCATTTTAAAAGAATCAAGCTCATGAAAAACAATTATGCAAATAAATCCACTGATAAAGAATTGTTTTTATAAAGAGGGCATACAAGTCCAATAATACTTTTGAAAAGTTTCCACTAAAGGTAAAAACCCACAATATTAAAGAGAAGAGGGTTCTGAAAACAAAAGCGGAAATCAGAAAAATAAAAATTTAATTTCCGGGCAAAATTTTAATTAATAAAACAAGGTCAAATTTTTTGGGGTGTTACAGCCGTCAACGGAATTCTGCCCCTCTGTTGCCGCCGTAGAGAACTCCGACGAACTAGGGTACAATTTCGATCCTTTGTGCTATTCTTTTTCCTCTGTTTCGTAGCACATTGTTCTGCCATGATCATCACCACGTATGCAAACACTCTATCTATTGAAAACATCCCTTAGGTTAGGTGGATTTGAAAATTTAGGGTTAGGTCTCCGCAGAACTCATCTCGGACCGACCGAGTTGTAGAAATCGGTCTCACCGATTTGGCTTAGGCCATTGCACTTGCACTTTCGGTCTGACCGAAAACTGCGAATCGGTGTGACCGAGTTCGATTCTCTGCGAAACCCTAGCAGTCTCGGTGCCACTGAACTGTGACTCGGTCTGACCGAGTTCTCTAGTTTAGGTTCCAAAAGTTGCTTCGGTATCACCGAGTTTACAAATCGGTAGCTCCGAAATGCTTTCTGTGAAGAACTAAAACTAAGTTTTTAAGTCATCTGCTTTGCAAAAACTCTGCACTTTGTGATGCTCATCCACTCTACCTCATCTATATCTATTCACAGGGTCTACTGTCAGTAAGTTTGCAGAGATGTTTGATCAAAGTGACAGTCAAAACAGGTCAAAGGAACAGGTGCAGATGAGTGAGGGTTCAGATCCCTCAAGCACTTCTGATGATGGCAGCAGGAGCACTCCAAGCAACTTGCCAAAGGCAGCCACCAGATCTAGGAAGAAGAGAACCTCAGAATTTGAGGATGAGGATTATGTTGCCACTGAGAAAGAAGTAAGCTCCAAGAAGAAGGTGCTGAAAAAGGAGTATTGCACAGCTGCTGCAAATAAGCCAGGGCTGAATAAGAAGGCACCAGCAAGAAGAATTCCTATGTCTAAGGCCAGAGCCTCCACTAAAGAGACAATGGAGTTCACTCTTGAACACAAAGAAGGTGGTGAGGGCAAGAAGAGGAAGGAAAGGGTCAAGAATACCATTGCTAGAGTCATTGGCAAGCCCTCCATGATGAGAGATCTATCTGAAGAAGAAGAGGAAGAGGAAGAGGATGCTGCACCAGCACCCAAAGCTCATAAGCTTATGGGAGATGCTATAAAGGCAGGGGCTGCTCCATCAAAGTCCAAGTATGCTCCCAAAGCTCCAGCTCAGAAGCCCCCAAAACCCAAGAGGAACACCAGAAGTATACCTGCTGAGGAAAAGAACAAGGCCCCAGTGCCTGATGCTCATAAGCTTTTGAGGAAGTTGAAGCCCAAGATTCCTGACCATAATGATGCTCATCCAGTAGCTGAAGACATGTACATCAGAAAATATGCTAGACTGAGATTGTGGAGACAGTCTGATCATTATGCTGTAAGGAGAAGGACAGCAGTTGACTACAGGTTTCACACAAAGGAACAACAAGACTTCTATGAAACTATTTTGCTTGACAAGAAGCCCATTGTTTGTGACATGAGATGGGTTGATTGGTAATTCATCAAGGAAAATGAAGATCACTATCCAGGAGTACATGGCAGCTTCAAAGCATGTGGAGTTGACAAATTTGTTGCTCAGAAGCTCACAAAATAGAATGATGAGCTGATCATGCAGTTTTACTCCACTGCTCACTTTTACCCAGATGGAAGGATAGTATGGATGTCTGAGGGACAAGGTACCAATCCACAGTTGAGAAGTGGGCCAAGCTGATAAATGCCCCTGAAGAACATGAAGATGACTTGGATGTGTATGACACCAAGAAGAAAGACCACAACTCTATGGCAAACATGTACAAGGAGATCCCAGATAAGGCTTTGGAGACTCATAAGCTGGGATCTCTACACTATCTGTTGTCTGGTCTGCCTACCATCAACTGGATCCTAAGGCACACATTGCTACAATAGTTAGGAGATCACAAGATGATCAGAGGGCATTCTATCAACCTGCTCTAGCTTTTTGATGTCCCTCAGAAGTTCAAGGTTATGAGTTTGATTGTAGAAACAATCCAGAGGACTGCTGCTGACCAGAAGAGAAGCTGTGGGTATGCTCCACATATTCAGGAGCTCATCAACTCCAAGATGGGAACAAGAACATATCTGTTGGATATGGAGCATCTACCCTCACATCCTGATTTTGAAGATAATACTATTGTGATGAATGAGGAAGACCCCACATCTTCTTAAGCACAGGAGAAGAGAGCCAAAGCAAAGGCTGAGAAAGCTGCCAAGATGCCAAGTGTTGAAGAGGCATCTCAAGTTTTCCTGGAGAGCAAGCAAGATCAACTTGCATATCTAATCCAGTCTACACTGAGGATTGAGAAGGGCTTGGCCACCCTGACTCAAAACCAGGAGAGCTTGGAGAGGATCATAGAAACCAAATTGTATGATCTTGATCTGAAGGTAACTGAGATTCAAACAACAGTTGAGCAGCTTCAGGAGGAGGCAGAAGAGAAGAGTCATATATGATCATTCACTTGCTTGGTGATGAGTGCATGCTTTTAATTTTTATCATTTTGAGCGCTCCACCAAGATGTATGTGACATGGAAGAGTAACCCATGATCCTAATTGATTGTGCATTTGCATTCAAAAGGAAATTTTAAATAATGCACAAATTTAGGGGGAGCTCTTGCTTATCACATACTTCTCAAAGCGACGATGTATTTCAATCTTATTATCATTTGTCGAAGCTTTGATCTATATGTTGTCATCAATACTCAAAAAGGGGGAGATTGAAAGTGCAACTATCCCTGGGTGGTTTTGGTAATTCGTAACAACATATAGCTCATTGAGCTAATGCTATTTTAAGATAAATATTTCAGGAAAGCTCAATGATTTGCATAGCATGGATTAGGAATGTGGACCCCTCAAAATGCTAAGGACAAAAGATTGGCTCAAGCTCAAAGCACAAGACTCTACATTTTACTTTTAGTGATCCAAGATCACATTGAGTCCATAGGAAAGCCAATACTATTAAAAGGGGGTGAGGTGTTGCTTAATGAGTTTCTTGCTCACAATGCTTAGTGATATGCTCCAAAAATCCTCAACTAATTTCTCATATCCACATATGTCCCAAACCAGAAGTCAAACTCGGCCCCACCGAAATCTTCTATCCGGTGCCACCGAGTTCACTTGTCATAGCCGCTGCCACAAACCCTAGTCACTTCGGACTCACCGATAGGGATCTATGTCTCACCGAGATGGGATTGCAACCTCTCTGTTTCCCTTTGTACCGTTTTGGTCCAACCGAGATGAGCGATCGGTCCCACTGAGATTGTAATGCAAACTCTCTGTTTCCCCTTCGTAACGTTTCCGTCTAACCGAGATCAGTGAATCGGTCCCACCGAGTTTGCCTGACCAACTCTCTGTTTGTCTATTACCAAAATCGGTCCCACCGAGTTTGTGTAATCAGTCTCACCGAGATTACGTTATGCCCTAACCCTAATGACATCGGTCCCACCGAGTTGACATGTCGGTCCCACCGGAAATCCTAACGGTCACATTATGAACCAAATCGATCCGACCGAGTTTTATAATTCGGTCCCACCGAGTTTGGTGATTTGTGTGTAACGGTTAGATTTTGGGTGGAGGCTATATATACCCCTCCACCCACTCTTCATTTGTGGAGAGAGCCATCAGAACATGCTTACACTTCCAACATACATTTTCTGAGAGAGAACCACCTAGGTTGTGTTGAGGTCAAGATACTCCATTCCAACCACATAAATCTTGATCTCTAGCCTTCCCCAAGTTGATTTCCACTCAAATCATCTTTCTACCAAATCCAATCCTATGAGAGAGAGTTGAGTGTTGGGGAGACTATCATTTGAAGCACAAGAGCAAGGAGTTCATCATCAACACACCATCTATTACCTTTTGGAGAGTGGTGTCTCCTAGATTGGTTAGGTGTCACTTGGGAGCCTCCATCAAGATTGTGGAATTGAACCAAGGAGTTTGTACGGGCAAGGAGATCGCCTACTTCGTGAAGATCTACCCTAGTGAGGCAAGTTCTTCGTAGGCGATGGCCATGGTGGGATAGACAAGGTTGCTTCTTCATGGACCCTTCGTGGGTGGAACCCTCCGTGGACTCGCGCAACCGTTACCCTTCGTGGGTTGAAGTCTCCATCAACGTGGATGTACGATAGCACCACCTATCGGAACCACGGATAAAAAATCTCCGTGTCTACATTGCGTTTGCTCCCTCAAACTCCTCCCTTTACCTTCATGTGCAATTGTTTTACTTTCCACTGCTATACTCTTAGAATTGCATGTGTAGGTTGATTACTTGATTTGTGCTATGTTGCTAAAAATCTGCCAAGACTTAAAATTGGGAAAATGCTAGATTTTTATTTGGTCAAGTAGTCTAATCACCCCCTCTAGACATACTTTCGATCCTACACCCTCACATCTCTCCAGAGCTGTTTTTCTTGATCTATCACCTCCCTCGGGCTTAGTGATGTAGGGACTCTTCACCAGACATATCATGACAGCCCCTCTTGTCCCTCCATGCCAGTGCCCATGGTGACTGCCGCCCTGGCATGGTGCTTCACGCGCTCTGGCAACATCAGACGCGCTCTGAGCGCCGGGCAACTCTGCCTTGACGGATTTCACGTGTCCAAGCTTGCCGACCTGACTCCCCTGCTCGCTCCCATCGCCCTCGACCCTCTGCCCCCTCTAAAAACCTCCTCACCGGAGCTAGTCGACGAGTGGTCACGGGTGCACTCTGCCCCGCTTGACCCGGTCCTCGCTCCATCCGTTTCCATTTTTCCCAGACACCGGTTTCTACTCCGTGAGCCTCCCATGCACTCACATGTCCTCTCCGTTGCCC
This sequence comes from Triticum aestivum, assembly GCF_018294505.1. NCBI lineage: Eukaryota > Viridiplantae > Streptophyta > Magnoliopsida > Poales > Poaceae > Triticum > Triticum aestivum. The sequence goes on from NC_057808.1 coordinate 469,910,064, forward strand.
CGTCACTCGAAGCCACCGCCGGAGCAGGCCCGTGCGCCGTTGCGAGCACCTGAGCTTGGGAAGCTTCGGCCGCGTCTATTTAAGCCACCCCTGGCTGCGTCTCGCTTCACCATCGACCTCACCCCCCTCCTTTACCCCTCCCTAGCCTCCTCCCCGAGTCCCAGAGCTCCTCCCTACTCGCCATCGCCGCCATGGCTGCCGCGGCCATCCTCCTCAATTCACTCGATCCCAAGCTCCTCTCCTCCTTCCTCCTCCACCAGAGCACCACCCAGCCACCAGCGGACCTCCCCAGCATCTCCCCCTCCTCTGGTGGCCTCTGTCCGTCGTGCCCATCTCCAACCGACACCACCGTCCGCCGGAGTTCATCCTGCCGTCACCTCGGTCCACCTCGATGGCTGTGAGTGGTACTCATGGATGCGGCTCTCCCTTCTGAATCCATCCATATGCGGAGCATCGCCGGAGACCGCATGTAGCACCGGCTATCGCCATCGGCAGTTGCCCTGCCTCTGTCGAGCGCGCGGGCGTGAAGTTGAAGACGACGACCCACCCTGGCAGTGGGTCCCGCTCGTCAGCCCCTACGCGCTGACCGGGCCGGCCCTCTGACGTGGATAAGTGGAGGCGCCTTCTGCCCGAAGGCGTTTTCATTCGGTGAAGACGTATTCTGCTGAGGCTTCTGGCGAAAATGCTCTTTCACTTCTCTAAAAGCGTATTTCAGCAAATGCGTGTTCCGTTTTTCAGTCAGGGGCCCGTTTGTGAAGATTTTTCTTACAGATAGGTCCCTGGCAGGCAAACCCATATATCTTTTTGCTCCCTACTCCAAATGACGTGATTCCAAAGCCCACTTCTTCGTCTCGTCGAGCCTATTTTGTTGGTATCATTTTCACCATGTGATAACATTATGAAAATAACCATTTTTGCCATGTCCTTCATTAAGCTCCTCCGAGAGAGAAGGATTTCCGGCGATTCTTTCTGCGAGTTCCTCGCACTTCCTCCCGACGAATCCATCCCTCCCAGGCAAGCCACACCCTCCACTTGCATGACTGCAATGCAATAACATGATTTCTTTATTTCAACTTATTTAAAATATTGCTTTAGCTACATGACTTTGTGCATGGCACTTCTTGGAGTGTTCTGATCTTGCTATTGCCATGCTACTGTTTGGATTACTAGAATTTATGCCTGCATTTGATAGATATCATGTTGCCATTGGATTATTGGTGGCTAGTATTATTTTCATCATGATGGTAGTTGATATTATGTTTTGGAGTATGATTTTGGATATGATGATTACATGTGGATCTTAGCTGGATAGCTTGTTCTTGCTGTTGGAGTAGTAGTATTATTGTTCTTGGATTCAGCATGCTCTTTGTATTTTGTTATCCTCGGAGATTATGATATGACTAGGTTATGCTTTGGATTATTTGTTGGATATTGCTATGACTTGGTTAACGGATGGATATATGATACTGGAGTATCAGATCTACCTTGGGGATAAATTCCGTCATTAAGTTGGTCAGGTGCCACCGAATCGGGCTTTTCCAGTGCAACGACATTTGCCTTTATGGGGAGGCCCTAATGCGGTCTATTGTCATGTCTCTCGCCGGTGCCTCCAACAAGGGAAGGTTATGTGTGTGCATTACCCTGGCCTGGTAAGCAGACATAACCTTGTGTGCCCATAGTTGGATAGGGCCCTTTTTGTCCCCGTTTGGGACCATTTTTGTTTTGCCACGACGGTGGCTGTTGGATGTCACGAGTTGACATCGAGGCCACCCAGGACTGAACCCAAAGCGGGTGTTGGTCGGAGTGGCTGGGAGAGTGTCATGGTAGTAGATTGGTTTTGATGAAACGCCGTTGGTCCACCCGAATGGGAGCAAGAGGCCATGGGTGCTGTGATGTGGGTGCAGTGTGCTAACCTCTGTAGAGTGTGTGTTAAATCTATCGATAGCTGCATCCTCGGTTATGGGCATAGTTCATATTAGGTCACACTGTTCGATCAACACCCACATGACGGAATGACTTATATGTTTATGATGTGAACAGTGACAGCTTGGCAGGATGCCGATGATGATGTTGGGATGATCTTGAGGATGATCATTCAGTTTGTGATGTGGTCGTGAGGTCATCATGTGGAGATTTTGATCACGAGGTGATCGAGATGACATATTGCTTGGCCGAATAGCCAAGAGTGAGATGGTTATTGAGGCTGAGATGTTGGTTTATCAGCATTGTAGTAGTTTCATATCATGCTTAGTAGTTGCTTTTGCAATCATGGTAACTGTTAATTAATTAACCTATTTAATGATATGTTGTTGTTGCCTTGATGCTCTTGTTTGTTGTGAGCTTGCAAGTACATTCAATGTACTGACCTGGCGTGTCATGCCAAATTGAAGGTGATGCTGTGATTGCTTTGCTTGTCTAGGAGCCCGCCCGTGCGAGCTAGATCGTGTCCCAGCCAGAGTCCCTTTGGAGTGGAGTTCACCACCTTCATAGTTGTTCCGCTGCTAGAAGATTTTCGCTACTTCGAGTCGTTCCGCTGTTAGCATAGAGCAAGCATGGTATCGCAGATGTAGTGTCGCCAAGCTGATGTGATCCTTTGTAACATCATACCCTTGTATTATTATCCTTGTAATAAGAGATGATTTGTTCTATGCCAAGCAGTGTCGTATTTCAGAACACTTCACCTCTGAATGAAATCCCAAACATTCATACCACGATCGAACTAAAATAAACGCAAAGGATAAATCCCAAACGTTCGGATTTTAAGCATGGCAATCAAAAACTTTTCATGGCATATTTAGATCACGCGGCGGCGGCGGAGGCGTCTTGTGGCGGGAAGTGATACGTCTCCAACGTATCTATATTTTTTGATTGTTCCATGCTATTATATTATATGTTTTGGATGTTTTATACGCATTAAAATGCTATTTTATATGATTTTTGGGACTAACCTATTAACCTAGAACCCAGTGCCAGTTTATGTTTTTTCCTTGTTTTAGAGTTTCGCAGAAAAGGAATACCAAACGAAGTCCAAACGGAATAAAACTTTCGCGATGATTTTTCTTGGACCAGAAGACACCCAGGAGACTTGGAGTGCAAGTCATAAGAGCCACGGGGCGGCCACAAGGGTGGAGGGCACGGCTCCCGACCTTGCGGGCCCCTCGTAGACCTCCTGACCTAGATCTTCCTCCTATATATACTCTTATACCCCAAAAACATCCAGGGGTGCCACGAAACCACTTTTCCACCGCCGCAACCTTCTGTACCCTTGAGATCCTATCTTGGGCCCTTTTTCGGCATCCTGCCGGAGGGGGATTTGATCACGGAGGGCTTCTACATCAACACCATTGCCTCTCCGATGAAGCGTGAGTAGTTTATTTCAGACCTACGGGTCCATAGCTAGTAGCTAGATGGCTTCTTCTCGCTCTTTGATTCTCAATACAAAGTTCTCCTCGATGTTCTCGGAGATCTATTCGATGTAAAACTCTTTTGCGGTGTGTTTGCCGAGATCCGATGAATTGTGGATTTTGATCAGCTTATCTATGAATATTATTTGAATCTCCTCTGAATTCTTATATGCATGATTTGATATCTTTGTAAGTCTCTTCGAACTATCGATTTGGTTTGGCCAACTAGATTGGTTTTTCTTGCAATGTGAGAAGTGCTTAGCTTTGGGTTCAATCTTGCGGTGTCCTTTCCCAGTGACAGCAGGGGTAGCAAGGCACGTATTGTATTGTTGCCATCGGGGATAAAAAGGTGGGGTTTCCATCATGTTGCTTGAGTTAATTCCTTTACATCATGTCATCTTGCTTAATGCATTACTCTGTTCTTTATGAACTTAATACTCTAGATGCATGCTGGATAGTGGTCGATGTGTGGAGTAATAGTAGTAGATGGAGAATCATTTCGGTCTACTTGACACGGATGTGATGCCTATATTCATGATCATTGCCTTAGATATCGTCATAAGTTTGCGCTTTTCTATCAATTGCTCGGCAATAATTTGTTCACCCACCGTAATACATTCTATCTTGAGAGAGGCCTCTAGTGAAACCTATGGCCCCGGGGTCTATTTTCCATCATATAATCTTCTATTTTCCATCATATAAGTTTCCGAGCTACAATTTTAGTTTTCTATTTATTTCCTTTGCAATCTTTTACTTTTTGTTCCATAAACCAAAAATATTACTTTACCATTTATCCATCTCTATCAGATCTCACTTTGCGAATAACCGTGAAGGGATTGACAACCCCTTTGTCGCGTTGGTTGCAAGTTGGTGTTTGTTTGTGCAGGTATTCGGTGGCTCGTCGCGTTGTCTCCTACTGGATTGATACCTTGGTTCTCAAAACTGAGGGAAATACTTACGCTACTTTGTTGCATCACCCTTCCCTCTTCAAGGGAAAAACCAACGCAAGCTCAAGAGGTAGTAGGAAGCGGCTCCTCTGCCGTGCTCTGTGTGTCATCGGGCCACTGACCGGCGGCCGACGTCGGCATCTTGCGCCGTTGTTGGTGTATTCCTGGACGTTGGCCCTAGCTTCAAGGAAGGCCACAATGTTCTGGACTTCGGTCTCCAGGAGCCAGTCAACTGGCGGGAGGAGGCGACTGGCGTTGGTGCAAAGAAGGAGTCAACGGCGGTGATCCATGCTGCCGAGGGGGCACTGGCACCGGCGCGGGGACATGCTCTGGCAATGGCGCAGTAGAGACATTCGTGTGCACGGGCACCGGCACGGGTGCGCGCGTCAGTGCACGAGCAGGCGCCTGCGCTGGTAGGTGCATGGGCGCATGAAAGTCTGCGAGGACCCCGTGGAACCCTGTGGCTTCAAGCTCGGCGACAATGTGCGGCCTCCCAGGCCATCAATGCCATGGGGATGGGCGCTGGAGCAGTCAGGGCGACGGGAGCTGGAACGGGAACGGGGACAGGGGCGGCGTCTTCCCATAAAGCTAGTTCAAGTTTGTCCCAAAGCGCCTTATGTTCTTGAGACTCCGGCTGGGTGTCTTCCTCAGGAAACTGGAAGACTAAGGGCAGACCATCGTGATGCGGCATGGTGTACGAGCTCAGGCTGGTTGGAGGTAGACGACAGGAGAATCCAAGAGGAAGAGAGAAGATTGTAGCGAGACCGGGGAGTGCGAGTGTGATTTAAACTGCAGCGCCGGCGGCATTAAATGTGGGGGAAGTTGGGAGGAAGGTGGGCGGCGAAGCCTGGTCAAAGGGCTCGCCTCCCGGTGAGCCAGCGCAGCGGTCTGCTCGCACGCCTCCCATCGACTCACATGCTTGCTCTTTTTTAGGGAGACTCACACGTTTGCTCGGATGGCACTTTCCAATGAGAAGCGGGACTCATGGCGGCATGTAGATAATACTGTTGTGATGAATGAGGAAGACCCCACATCTGCTCAAGCACAGGAGAAGAGAGCCAAAGCAAACGCTGAGAAAGCTGCCAAGATGCCAAGTGTTGAAGAGGCATCTCAAGTTTTCCTGAAGAGCAAGCAAGATCAACTTGCATATCTGATCCAGTCTACACTGAGGATTGAGAAGGGCTTGCCCACCCTGACTCAAAACCAAGAGAGCTTGGAGAGGATCATAGAAACCAAATTTTATGATCTTGATCTGAAGGTAACTGAGATTCAAACAGTAGTTGAGCAGCTTCAGGAGGAAGCAGAAGAGAAGAGTCATATATGATCATTCACTTGCTTGGTGATGAGTGCATGCTTTTAATTTCTATCATTTTGAGCGCTCCACCAAGATGTATGTGACATGGAAGAGTAACCCATGATCCCAATTGATTGTGCATTTGCATTCAAAAGCAAATTTTAAATAATGCACAAATTTAGGGGGAGCTCTTGCTTATCACATACTTCTCAAAGCAACGATGTATTTCAATCTTATTATCATTTGTCGAAGCTTTGATCTATATGTTGTCATCAATTACCAAAAAGGGGGAGATTGAAAGTGCAACTATCCCTGGGTGGTTTTGGTAATTCCTAACAACATATAGCTCATTGAGCTAATGCTATTTTAAGATAAATATTTCAGGAAAGCTCAATGATTGGCATGGCATGGATTAGGAATGTGGACCCCTCAAAATGCTAAGGACAAAAGATTGGCTCAAGCTGATCCAAGATCACATTGAGTCCGTAGGAAAGCCAATACTATTAAAAGGGGGTGAGGTGTTGCTTAATGAGTTTCTTGCTCAAAATGCTTAGTGATATGCTCCAAAAACCCTCAACTACTTTCTCATATCCACATATGTCCCAAACCAAAAGTCAAACTCGGCCCCACCGAAATCTTCTATCCGGCGCCACCAAGTTCACTTGTCATAGCCACTGCCACAAACACTAGTCACTTCGGTCTCACCGACAGGGATCTCGGTCTCACTGAGATGGGATTGCAACCTCTCTATTTCCCTTTGTAACATTTTGGTCCAACCGAGATGAGCGATTGGTCCCATCGATATTGCAATGCAAACTCTCTGTTTCCCTTCGTAACGTTTCGATCTAAATGAGATGAGAGAATCGGTCCCACCGAGTTTGCCTGGCCAACTCTCTGTTTGTCTATTACCAAAATCAGTCCCACCGAGTTTGTGTAATCGGTCTCACCGAGATTACGTTATGCCCTAACCCTAACAACATTGGTCCCATCGAGTTGACATGTCGGACCCAACGAAAAACCTAACGGTCACATTATGAACCAAATCGGTCCGACCGAGTTTTATAATTCGGTCCCACCTAGTTTGGTGATTTTTGTGTAACGGTTAGATTTTGTGTGGAGGCTATATATACAACTCCACCCACTCTTCAATTGTGGAGAGAGCCATCAGAATATGCCTACACTTCCAACATACATTTGCTAAGAGAGAACCACCTACACTTGTGTTGAGGTCAAGATACTCCATTCCAACCACATAAATCTTTATCTCTAGCCTTCCCCAAGTTGCTTTCCACTCAAATCATCTTTCTACCAAATCTAATCCTATGAGAGAGAGTTGAGTGTTGGGGAGACTATCATTTGAAGCACAGGAGCAAGGAGTTCATCATCAACACACCATCTATTACCTTTTGGAGAGTGGTGTCTCCTAGATTGGTTAGGTGTCACTTGGGAGCCTCCATCAAGATTGTGTAGTTGAACCAAGGAGTTTGTACGGGCAAGGAGATCACCTACTTCGTGAAGATCTACCCTAGTGAGGCAAGTCCTTCGTGGGCGATGGACATGGTGGGATAGACAAGGTTTCTTCTTCATGGACCCTTCGTGGGTGGAGCCCTCCGTGGACTCGCGCAACCGTTACCCTTTGTGGGTTGAAGTCTCCATCAACGTGGATGTACGATAGCACCACCTATCGGAACCACGGATAAGAAATCTTTGCGTCTACATTGCGTTTGCTCCCTCAAACTCCTCCCTTTACCTTCATGTGCAATTGTTTTACTTTCTGCTGTTATACTCTTATAATTGCATGTGTAGGTTGATTACTTGATTTGTGCTAAGTAGCTAAAAATCTGCCAAGACTTAAAATTGGCAAAAGGCTAGATTTTTATTTGGTCAAGTAGTCTAATCACCCCCCTCTAGACATACTTTCGATCCTACACCCTCACATCTCTCCAGAGCTGCTTTTCTTGATCTATCACCTCCCTCAGGCTCAGTGATGTAGGGACTCTTCACCAGACATATCATGACAGCCCCTCTTGTCCCTCCATGCCAGTGCCCATGGTGACTGCCGCCCTGGCATGGTGCTTCACGTGCTCTGGCAACATCAGACGCGCTCTGAGCGCCGGGCAAATCTGCCTCGACGGATTTCACGCGTCCGAGCTTGCCGACCTGACTCCCCTGCTCGCTCCCATCGCCCTCGACCCTCTGCCCCCTCTCAAAACCTCCTCACCGGAGCGAGTCGACATGCGGTCACGGGTGCACTGTGCCCCGCTTGACCCGGTCCTCGCTCCATCCGTTTCCTTTGTTCCCCGACGTCGGTTTCTACTCCGTGACCCTCCCATGCACTCACTAGTCCTCTTCGTTGCCCCGTGATGCTCGCAGCCACCGCCGGAGCAGGCCCGTGCGATGTTGCCCGCACCTGAGCTTGGGAAGCTTCGGCCACGTCTATTTAAGCCACCCCTGGCTGCGTCTCGCTTCACCATCGACCTCACCCCCCTCCTCTACCCCTCCCTAGCCTCCTTCCCGAGCCCCAGAGCTCCTACCTGCTCGCCATCGCCGCCATGGCCGCCGCGGCCATCCTCCTCAATTCGCTCGAGCCCGAGCTCCTCTCCTCCTTCCTCCTCCACCAGAGCACCACCCAGCCACCAGCGGACCTCCCCAGCATCTCCCCCTCCTCTGGTGGCCTCTGCCCGTCGTGCCCATCTCCAACCGACACCACCGTCCGCCGGAGTTCATGCTGCCGTCACCTCGGTCCACCTCCATGGCTGTGAGTGGTACTCATGGATGCGGCTCTCCCTTCTGAATCCATCCATATGCTGAGCGTCGCCGGTGACCGCCTGTAGCGCCGGCTATCGCCATCGGCAGTTGCCCTGCCTCTGTCGAGCACGCGGGCGAGAAGTTGAAGACGACGACCCACCCTGTCAGTGGGTCCCGCTCGTCAGCCTCTACGCGCTGACCGGGTCAGCCCTCTAACGTGGATAAGTGGAGGCGCCTTCTGCCCGAAGGCGTTTTCATTCGGTGAAGACGTATTCTGCTGAGGCTTCTGGCCAAAATGTGCTTTCACTTATTTAAAAGCGTATTTCAGCAAATGTGTGTTCCGTTTTTCAGTCAGGGGCCCGTTTGTGAAGATTTTTCTTATAGATAGGTCCCTGGCAGTCAAACCCTTATATCTTTTTGCTCCCTACTCCAAATGACGTGATTCCAAAGCCAACTTCTTCATCTCGTCGAGCTTGTTCTGTTGGTATCATTTTCACCATGTGATAACATTCTGAAAATAACCATTTTTCCCCTGTCCTTTATTAAGCTCCTCCGAGAGAGAAGGATTTCCGGTGATTCTTTCCGCGAGTTCCTCGCACTTCCTCCCAGCGAATCCATCCCTCCCAGGCAAGACACACCCTCCACTTGCATGACTACAAAGCAATAACATGGTTTCTTTATTTGAACTTATTTAAAATATTGCTTTAGCTACATGACTTTGTGCATGGCACTTCTTGGAGTGTTCTGATCTTGCTATTGCCATGCTACTGTTTGGATTACTAGAATTTATGCTTGCAGTTATTGGATATCATGTTGCCATTGGATTATTGGTGGCTAGTATTATTTTCATCGTGATGGTAGTTGATATTATGTTTTGGAGTATGATTTTGGATATGATGATTACATGTGGATCTTAGCTAGATAGCTTGTTCTTGCTGTTGGAGTAGTAGTATTACTGTTCTTGGATTCAGCATGCTCTTTGTATTTTTTTATCCTCGGAGATTATGATATGACTAGGTTATGCTTTGGATTATTTGTTGGATATTGCTATGACTTGGTTGACAGATGGAGATATGATACCGGAGTATCAGATCTGCATTGGGGATAAATTCCGTCATTAAGTTGGTCAGGTGCCACCGAACCGGGCTTTTCCTGTGCAACCACATTTGCCTTCATGGGGAGGCCCTAATGCGGTCTATTGTAATGTCTCTCGCCGGTGCCTCCAACAAGGGAAGATTATGGGCGTGCATTACCCTGGCCCGGTAAGCAGACATAACCTTGTGTGCCCATAGTTGGATAGGGCCCTTTTTGTCCCCGTTTGGGACCGTTTTTGTTTTGCCACGACAGTGGCCGTTGGATGTCACGAGTTGAAATCGAGGCCACCCAGGACTGAACCCAAAGCGGTTGTTGGTCGGAGTGGCTGGGAGAGTGTCATGGTAGTAGATTGGTTTTGTCGGAACGCCGTTGGTCCACCCGAATGGGAGCAAGAGGCCATGGGTTCTGTGATGTGGGTACAGTGTGCTAACCTCTACATAGTGTGTGTTAAATCTATCGATAGCTGCATCCTCGGTTATGGGCATAGCATATTAGGTCACACTGTTCAATCAACACCCACATGACGGAATGACTTATATGTTTATGATGTGAACAATGACAGCTTGGCAGGATGCCGATGATGATGTTGAGATGATGTTGAGGATGATCATTCAGTTTCTGATGTGGTCATGAGGTCGTCATGTGGAGATTTTGATCACAAGGTGATCGCGATGATATATTGCTTGGCCGGACAGCCAAGAGTGAGATGGTTATTGAGGTTGAGATGTTGGTTTATCAGCATTGTAGTAGTTTCATATCATGCTTAGTAGTTGCTTTTGCAATCATGGTAGCTGTTAATTAATTAACCTGTTTAATGATATGTTCTTGTTGCCTTGATGCTCTTGGTTGTTGTGAGCTTGCAAGTACATTCAATATACTGACCTGGCGTGTCATGCCAAATTGCAGGTGATGCTATGATTTTTCTGCTTGTCTAGGAGTCCGCTCGTGCGAGCTAGATCGTGTCCCAGGCAGAGTCCCTTTGGAGTGGAGTTCACCTCCTTCATAATTGTTCCGCTGCTAGAAGATTTTTGCTGCTTCGAGTCGTTCCGCTGCTAGCATAGAGCAAGCGTAGTATCGCAAGCGTAGTGTCGCCAAGCTGATGTGATCCTTTGTAACATCATACCCTTGTATTATTATCCTTGTAATAAGAGCTGATTTGTTCTATGCCAAGCAGTGCCGTATTTCAGAAGAATTCACCTCTGAATGAAACCGCAAACATTTATACCACGATCGAACCAAAAGAAACGCAAATGATAAGTCCCAAACGTTCGGATTTTAAGCATGGCAATCCAAAACTTTTCATGGCATATTTAGATCACACGGTGGCGGCAGAGGCGTCTTGTGGCGGGAAGTGATACGTCTCCAACGTATCTATAATTTTTGATTGTTCCATGCTATTATATTATCTGCTTTGGATGTTTTATATGCCTTAATATCCTATTTCATATGTTTTTTGGGACTAACCTATTAACCTAGAACCCAGTGCCAGTTTATGTTTTTTCCTTGTTTTAGAGTTTCGCAGAAAAGGAATACCAAACGGAGTCCAAACGGAATAAAACTTTCGCAGTGATTTTTCTTGGACCAGAAGACACCCAGGAGACTTGGAGTGCAAGTCAGAAGAGACTTGGAGTACAAGATTGGGACCTCGTAGACCTCCTGACCTAGATCTTCCTCCTATATATACTCTTATACCCCAAAAACATCCAGGGGAGCCACGAAACCACTTTTCCACCGCCGCAACCTTCTGTACCCTTGAGATCCCATCTTGGGGCCTTTTCGGCATCCTGCCGGAGGGGGATTCGATCACGGAGGGCTTCTACATCAACACCATTGCCTCTCCGATGAAGCGTGAGTAGTTTATTTCAGACCTACGGGTCCATAGCTAGTAGCTAGATGGCTTCTTCTCTCTCTTTGATTCTCAATACAAAGTTCTCCTCGATGTCCTTGGAGATATATTCGATGTAAAACTCTTTTGCGGTGTGTTTGCCGAGATCCAATGAATTGTGGATTTCTGATCAGCTTATCTATGAATATTATTTGAATCTCCTCTGAATCTTATATGCATGATTTGATATCTTTGTAAGTCTCTTCGAACTATCGGTTTGGTTTGGCCAACTAGATTGGTTTTTCTTGCAATGTGAGAAGTGCTTAGCTTTGGGTTCAATCTTGCGGTGTCCTTTCCCAATGACAGCAGGGGCAGCAAGGCACGTATTGTATTGTTGCCGTCGAGGATAAAAAGATGGGGTTTCCATCATGTTGCTTGAGTTAATTCCTTTACATCATGTCATCTTGCTTAATGTGTTACTCCGTTCTTTATGAACTTAATACTCTAGATGCATGCTGGATAGCGGTCGATGTGTGGAGTAATAGTAGTAGATACAGAATCGTTTCGGTCTACTTGACACAGACGTGATGCCTATATTCATGATCATTGCCTTAGATATCGTCATAACTTTGCGCTTTTCTATCAATTGCTTGGCAGTAATTTGTTCACCCACCGTAATAAATTCTATCTTGAGAGATGCCTCTAGTGAAACCAATGGCCCCCGGGTCTATTTTCCATCATATAATCTTCTATTTTCCATCATATAAGTTTCCGATCTACAATTTTAGTTTCCTATTTATTTCCTTTGGAATCTTTTACTTTACGTTCCATAAACCAAAAATACCAAAAATATTACTTTGCCATTTATCCATCTCTATCAGATCTCACTTTGCGAATAACCGTGAAGGGATTGACAACCCCTTTGTCGCGTTGGTTGCAAGTTGGTGTTTGTTTGTGCAGGTATTTGGTGGCTCGTCGCGTTGTCTCCTACTGGATTGATACCTTCGTTCTCAAAACTGAGGGAAATACTTACGCTACTTTACTGCATCCCCTTCCCTCTTCAAGGGAAAAACCAACGCAAGCTCAAGAGGTAGCAGGAAGCGGCTCCTCTGTCGTGCTCTGTGTGTCATCGGGCCACTGATCGGCGGCCGACAGCGGCATCTTGCACCATTGTTGGTGTACTCCTGGACGTTGGCCCTAGCTTCAAGGAAGGCCAGAATGTTCTGGACTTCGGTCTCCAGAAGCCAGTCAACTGGCGGGAGGAGGCGACTGGCGTTGGTGCAAAGAAGCGGTCGACGGCGGTGATCCATGCTGCTTAGGGGGCACTGGCACCGGCGCGGGGACATGCTCTGGCAATGGCGCAGCAGAGATAGTCATGTGCGCGCGTTAGTGCACGAGCAGGCACATGCGCTGGCAGGTGCATGGGCGCATGAAAGTCAGCGAGGAGCTCGTGGAACCATGTGCCTTGAAGCTCGGCGACAATGTGCGGCTCCCAGGCCATCAATGCCATGGGGATGGGCGCTGGAGCAGTCAGGGTGACGGGAGCTAGAACTGGAGCGGGGACAGGCGCGGCATCTTCCCATAAAGCCAGTTCAAGTTTGTCCCAAAGCGCCTTATGTTCTTGAGACTCCGGCTGGGTGTCTTCCTCAGGAAACTGGAAGACTAATGGCAGACCATCGTGATGCGGCATGGCGTACGGTGAGCTCAGGCTGGTTGGAGGTAGACGATAGGAGAATCCAAGAGGAAGAGAGAAGATTGTAGCGAGACCGGCGAGTGTGAGGGTGATTTAAACTGCAGCGCCAGCGGCATTAAAATTGGGGGCAGTTGGGAGGAAGGTGGGCGACGGAGCCTGGTCAAAGTGCTCGCCTCCCGGTGAGACGGCGCAGCGGTCTGCTCGCGCGCCTCCCATCGACTGACACGCTTGCTCTTTTTTAGGGAGACTCACACGCTTGCTCGGACGGCACCTGCCGATGAGAAGCGGGACTCATGGTGGCACGTAGGTCTAATGCCCATGGTTTGAATAGTGAAACCCACGTTAACGTGCCCTAGCGTACACTTGAATGTCAAAACAACGTAGGTCTAATGTGCGTACGACGCACGCCACCACCAGGACATGAGCCCGGGTCTGGCTGGTACGCCGTCGGGTGCTGCCATTCGAGAATGCGAAAGGAATCTTTTTTTAATTGCCGAACAAATCTATATGTATTACAATGCCCGTATTTTCCTTGCAAATAACTGGTAATTCCAAAAGGCACGGTAATTGATTTATGATGAGTTCTTGAATTAGAGTGAGTTTGTGATATAGTGATCTCAACGTGGATGTATGACACAAATTCAAAACTAAAATGTAAGCCATGCATGGTCCTCAATTCAATATTTAAATTGCACAATAAATTGAAACATGAATATTAACTCTAGTACTATACATGCAAATGTTGTGTTTAGGTCTCTCCATCGACACCCCCCAACCACCACACATACTTCATGTATCGATCGATCTTCATTTCTTTGTTAATAGAGCTATTGGTATCCGATCCATGCGCGCTCATTATTTCTCTTCACTTTTCGATCTCCATTTATGTCACACCCGCCCACACACTCCATGAAAAACCCTCCATCTCTCTCAATACACGTATGTTGCCTTTGTAAAACACCTTCACCGTGCGCGCACACACAAATTATATCTAGGCCACTCTTGGTAACTATCTCCCTCCAGCCCTCACTGAAGCTTCGCCGCACGATATCTCGGTGTATCGTCTTTAACATTCAAGTGTACGCTAGGCCACACTCACTCGATCTCTCCCTCTATAAATGACTCGATTAACCTCATTTTCTCGCGTCATCTCTCTCACACCTAGACGCAACCACTACACCTCTTGCAGAGACGGAGCTATCTAGATTGTCGGGGGTAACCCCTCGACCTTCGATAAAATTGTGAAGCTCTATTTAGGATTGTTTGGGTTATATTTTTTGAACATTATATTTGTCCCCATCCTCCCAAATACCGATTGGTTGTGCACCCCCCCCCCCGCGCGAGAGAATATCATTTGCCCCTACACCTTAGAAGCTATATGGTGATACGAGTTCCTTGGAGCATGTAGATCTGCGATATAGCGGCTCACAAGATGTCTTAATATTTTTACAAGAAACCTTAATGAGTTTGGGAATTGCACACAATTAGTACGAAAACTACTCAGATGCCCTTGGATCCCATATCCAACGGCCTCTAAGCTCATATCATCGTAGCATCTAAGATGAGGGAAGACCTCATATTCTCTTGTGTTTAAGAATATCACGTGCTACCACACCTTAGATGTTGTGGTGATACAAGCTCCTCAGAGCCGTTGGATCTGAGATCCAACGACTCCTTGATGGTTCAAATGTTTTTGCAGAAAAGCCCCCAAAGAGTTTGGGCGCAGCCCACAAGCACAAAGACTACTCAAATGCCATTGGATCTCAGATCGAACGACCTCGAAGCTCGTACCACTGTAGTATCCAAGATGCCAGAGCACCTGATGTTTTCTCGCACGAGGGAATATGAGGTGCTCCCAGACCATAGATTCTATGGTTATACGAGTTCCCGAGAGAACTAAAGGCTCGTAGTAGGAGATTTGAATGTTTTTGCAATATAGGCCTCAAAGGGTTTGGGAATTGCGTAGAAAGTACAAATACTACGCACATGGCATTGGATCTCAGATCCAACGACCTAGATGCTCGTATCACCGCAGCGGCTAATTAAGCTGCGGGGAGCACCTAATATGAGCTACCAGGAGCCGTTGGCTCCAAGATCCAGCGGCTCACACGAGGCCTGAATGGTTTTTTTGCAAAAGAACCCTTGGAGAGTTTGGAAATTGCGCGACAAAGACTACTCCCAAGCCATTGGATCTTAGTTTCAACGACGTAAAATCTCGTATCACCATAGCATCTAAGCTGCGGGGAGCATGTGATATTTTATGTCGCTGTCATTTTTGTTCCTAAACTTGCAAAATACGTGTAACTAGTGCCGTAACTTGTCTAACCGCACAAAGTGTTTGTGCAAAAAAAACATCCTACACTGAAATATCGGAACAACACACGGGAGGCCCACTTGTCACTGATCAAATTTTGACCTAAAACTAACAAATCTGAAGGACGAGATTCGAACCAGCAACCTGGAGTACAGAGCGTACGTCGATAGCCTGAAACCGCAACGGTTGTTGGCTTTGTCGCATAACTTGATTTTATACAGTATTACGTTGAGTAGAGTAGAGGAAGTGGCTCATCAACAGGCACATTAACGTTAACTGACTTACTAGTGGGTCCCATCTCTGCCATCTCTCTCTCTCCTCTCCATCTTGTAGTACAACCTTTAGACGCACCGGCACACACGAAGAGCGGCGCGAGCTTGGCGTGGTGTTATTATAACTAAAATATGCTTGGAAAATAGATGAATCGCCTAGAACACGAGATGTTGTGGCTGGTCGAGACAGAGCTAATCACACCTACCCTCAGTGCCACGTTAGCATGATGAAGATGTGTGGCTACTGGGGTGTTTTCGACCGACTAGCTGGGTCCCGAGGTCGAACCATAGGTAGTTTGATACAGTTTATTTTTACACGCACATTTTTCCTCTATGCCGAGACATGACACACCCTGCTGCACGGTTTCTGGGTCCTCCCAGGTGGTGCACGCATATTTTCTTCTTTGCTGAGACGTGGGACGTCCTACCGCATGTTTTCTGGGTCCTCCTCGGTCGTAGCACCGAAGCAAGTAAATGAGTCGTCAAATCACAAAAGCCCACCTTTCCTGCCGAGTACATCACTGAAGCACGGTGGCTAGCTAGTTGGGCTAGTGCGACCGAGTAGCTAGGCCGCCGCCACATTTGTTTTCTCACCCCTTTTTTTCTCTCCTTGCCAGTAGGTAAATTTAAATATCCACCGCTGCGTTGCACTGGTCTTTGGGTGCGGCAGGCGCGGCAGGATTTTTATTTTTTTGATTGACGGGAGCAGGCGCGACAACAATTAGTCATGATGACTCCACCTGTAAAACCCACTGCTCTATGAAGTGAAAAGTCGTCAACTGGTGTTTTCCCATGGTGAAAACCAAAAGATTCACCTCGCTCCTCGGCTGGCTCCCTCCGCCTTCCCGTAGATTGCATTACCTTTCAGCCGTTTCATCCCCTTTGCTTCCTCTCCCCATTGCTTCTACCTGGTTCCATGGCGGTGAACCAGATGACAGACTCTGAGGTGAGGCGCCTGACACAGGAGCTCCATGCCAAGGATGCGGAGCTCGGGGCCAAGGACATGGAGCTCCGTGAGCTCAAGGAGGAGAGGAGTGCCATGATCCTCCTTTATGTGCGGGAGTTCACGAGCTTCAAAAGCGGCAGGCGTCCACCACAAAGATGCTCGAGGTGTCGGCGGTGTTGCTACAGAAAGTGGGAGATACAATAGGTGGTCAGGCGAGCCGGCTGGAGCGTGAGCGAGCCGATCGTGACAAGGTCCAGGATAGCCTCAACCACTTGGTGGACCATGTTGCCACAAACGTGTTGCGGCTGCGCGATGCCTACCGTCGTGCCAGCGTGACCATGCCGGCCATCGGGCTAAACCCATTCGACCACCCCATCGACTTCAATGAGCCGCGGCTTCCTGACCTAGTCTCCTTCTTCACCTATATCTCCGAGGAGCTGAGCCGTCTCCGCGCGATGGTGGGGGTGGAGCTGGACAAGGAGGGGATGCGGGAGGCCGTCGTTGTTGCCGGGCGAATCCTCTCAGGGCTTCGTCACCGGGATCCATTCGTGCCATTGGATGCCGTCTTTGACGAGCTGGCTCCCGTCGACCGGGAGTGGGCTCTTCGGGTGGTGGCACCCTGTATCACCAATTTCGTGCACCTCGAGAAGCTGAGGGCCTCCGGTGGTGTTTAGGCGTCCTCTGCATGGGCATGTCCATGTCTCGGCGGAACATGACCGTTAGATCAAACTCAGACGGTGCAGATCATTCACTGTAGCACAAAGCGTGTGGGTGTGTTTGGTTGCATTCTCATCTCAATACAGTTATTCCCTCTTCGCGCATGCTCATCTCAGCACCCCTCTTCATGCATGCTCCTAGTGTATTTGTGTTAACGTACTATTGTGGACTCATGCACCCTTCATGCACTATGCCAAACACCCAGAAGTGGGTCGAGAAGGGAACTTTTGCTCCCATGCACCCTTCATACACCCCGCCTAACATTGATTTGTGCTTCATATGGTTCATGTTCCGTGGAGTACTGTATCGCCGTACTCTCCATGCGCTGTAGACCTAGTTCTGTTAACATTGATCTCACCGTTCATTGTCGACTGGACACTCAAAAAAGGGGTATGTTACATTACTGTTCATATAGTTGACATGCACACAACATCATTTGTTATCGTCATATCTTACTACACTAGCAACAAGATTCTATAGTACTGGCGTATGAACCATTGCACATGCCTAGTAGTAGGACTACTGTGTAACTTCAAGTGGCTGTCGTGTTTCGCACTCCTCCGTCGTAAGAGTGGAAACGCTTGCTGTAGTCATTTTTCTTCAGAAACCGTGGACACGCTCTACCATGCGGATCCTCCTCGACGGTCGTGGGGAACCTTGCTACTCTCTTTCACCGACATGTGGGACAGCCAGCATCGGGGTCCACTTGCCATGCCCTAAATTACTCCGTACTAGAGTGTACAACTACACGGTAAACTACACCGGTCGTGGCGCCTCAATAATGCCCAATGAGCCGTCAAATCACAAAACCCCCACCTTTCCAGCAGTAAGCTGGATGGACGAAGCAACCATCATTTCACTCTTCTCCCTCATCTTCCTCTCTTGAAGAAAACCCCAACTCGCTTCTCCCTCATCTTGTTCCTCATTTCTTCAAGAAAACCCCAACGCGCTTCTACCATTGTTCTTCTCTCCCAAAGAAGGAAAGGTGAGTGCATCAATGGTGTTGCTTGTGGCAAAGGCCTGGTCTTGCAAGCCCGCGACTGATCCTATAACTCCCTCTCTATTCTTCTTTTCGGTTTGTGATTATGGTTTCTTTTCTTTTATTTCTATTTGATAGTTTCTTGATGGACCCTGGAGCACCGGCCGAAGTGATGTCTATGGCTCTGGCCAAAACCGTCGAGGCTCAGGGTACAAAGAAGCGCACGCACCCTTCCGAGACTACCGCAAACAAGCTCAAGGCCATCGCGCTATCCAAGCCCCCCTCTCCAGGATCCCTCGCTAAGCCAGTCCAGGTAATATGTCTTGTTGATGATCTTTTTGGCGATCTTGATCGTGTTTTTTCATCTAACACGCAGTACTAGTACTAGTACTAGTAGTACAACTTTCTGGGTGATCTTGCATGTGATTTCTGTGTGCCAAATGACGGTTCTAAATTGCTCTTTTGACCAAAACATGCGAGAGGTTGACATACATATGATTTTTGCACATAACACAGATTTCTTATAGATTACTTTCAACTACTTTATGAAGATCAATGCTAGCTGTAGTAAATGCAAGATTTTTAGCTCTCATGCCTTTGAGGAGAGTATAGTAGCCTCAATAACTTGTGTTATGGATATTGCAAGTAATCCCTCTGCTCTCATGCATTTGAAGACATTTTCTAGTGTCTTTGTTCACTCATTTCTGTGCGTATATATGTAGTCTTATATGGACTAAAATATCGAAAATCATCTTATATTTCTGAACGGAGGTAGTAATAAAATATTTTGTTTCTGTTTGAATTAGAACCATGTCCGCAGTGGAGATGAAGTTCTCAAAGTCATGCCGTGTGAACTGGAAGACCTGAGGATGAGTTCTACTACTAAACTATCCAGCTGTCGTGTCCTTGTCGCCACGTGTCGTGAACTAGTGTTTTCCTGTAGCTTTGTTGTCAGGCGTGTTCTCGAGGGTGTACTTCACCACAACAATTTCCTAGATGTTCCTTCGATTATGAAGGGTGTGGTTCTTGTAAAGCTTCCCGACAAATCTGATGCGGACTGTCTTCATCGTCATGTTTATGAGTGGAAAGACCACTCTGTTAGGTTCTCCAAGGTTGACGAGATGGCGATGGGGCCGGTAGACATCTCTCACGAAGTCCATGGCCTAGTCAGTTATGTGGGGTACATCCCGTAGGTCGGTGGCAAGAAATAGTCTGTAGAGTTTCATTAGTGCAACTTTGCTTGTCTATAGTAAGTACTATTGTTCAGTACTTGATTTGTGTGTGTGAACCCTATATTGTTTAGTACTGCCGCTTTTGTTGTGTGGTGAGTCCTGAGAATAGTCTATGTTTGCCGGGACCCCGATTCCAAGTCACATCGATCTAGCCGGTAACACCTCATATCACTTTGTGGCCTCACGCACGGTATTCCCACGGGTGTCGCCTTACCATGGCCCAGGACCGTTTGCGCCTTTTGGCTCACGTATATGATAGTGTCGCTAGCATCCATATGACAGAGAACCCGGGCCGACATGACTAGTCGTGAACCCAAAGTGGCACTAACTTACGGGGACAGGCATACATGAATCAACATCGAGCATGTCGGTCAGCAGCGTGCGAATCCGGGCTGTAGCACTGGGCTAACATGACTCCACTGAACCGGGCTGTAGCAGGCTAGGCAGGACTCCGGATGTCACCGCGTGACATTTCCCCGAAGGGACAGACACAGGAACGAAGTGAATCACATGCCGGCCAGTCAAGTGTTCCGGAGCAGTAGTGTTGGGCTAGCAGGACTCCGGTGAACCGGGCTGTAGCGGACTACTATGGCTCATGGAAGCACAAGACTACATTTCCCCATCAGAGAGGCTACCAAGGATAAACAACTAGGTTGTCGGATCCCACACATACCAAGCATTTCAATCATCCACACAATATGCTCGATATGTGCAAATACAACATGGCATCACAACAAGACTCTACGACTCAGAGTATTTATTCATTAGGCTCCGAAGAGCAAGATATTACAAACATGGGTCTCATGACCCAACATTCAAAGCATACAAGCCAAAGCACATGCGGAAGCTTAACATGTCTGAGTACAGACATCGACAAATGAAAAAGGCTGAGAAGCCTGACTATCTACCAGATCCTGCCGAGGGCACAAGATCGTAGCTGAGGTATCAAGCTAAACGTCGAAGTCCACACGGGACTACTAGCGAGACTGACGTCTCTCTGCAAAACATAAAATAAGCAAACGTGAGTACAAATGTACCCAGCAAGACTTACATCAGAACTATCTACATATGCATTGGTATCAACAAAGGGGCTGGTGGAGTTTAACTGCAGCAAGCCAGCTTTGACTCGGTGGCTATCCTAACTACGACTGCAAGTAACTCTTTTGAGGTGGCGCACACGAGTCCACATATTCACCATATCAATACACCACTATGGATCCGCTCCCGTCTCCCTACGAGAACGCCATCCATAGCACTCACGCTTATCTTGCGCATTTTAGAGTATCCACTTTCACTTGTCTATGAACTGTACAGGCGACCCAGAAGTCCTTTTCCGCGGACACGGCTATTCGAATAGATGATGTTAATCCTGCAGGGGTGTACTTCGTCACACACGCTCTCGCCACTTACCACCATGTACACGTCGTGTACCTCGGCAACCTTCAAGCGGAAGCCTGGCGAGGGAGTCGGCCACGACCTGACTAACCACACAAGTCTCTAGTCCAGGTTTATCGCCTATTCGGGTTCCATCCGCAAGGAGATCCGGCCGGGGTGTCGCTCATGGCCCCAAACGATGTGAACAGGGTTCCCAAGCCCACCTCGATGGATGGATCTACGCTTGGTACACCGTGCCACGGTGCCTAGTCTGTCCCAAGCCCACCTGTGCCGGGTGCCACTTGGTAGACTACTAACCCTACCTACAAACACCAGAAACTAGTTGCAACTCCTGGACAGAGATCAGGTTGATTAATAAGTCGAGAGAGCTTGGAGCGCCCGGAGCCTAATGTGTGGTAGTAACTGTTCATGGATCACAAACACATAACTCAGTTCCTGAGGACGGTTTCAATGAGACAACCCACCATGTACTCCTACATGGCCTCTCACCGCTACCTTTACCAAATCGTGTTCACACACTTAGCTCTCAACAGTAGGACATGTTCACCACATTCCAATTCATCCCCGATGAATCAGACCTGACTCAACTCTAAGCAATAGCAGGCATGACAAACAAGCATGAATGAGTAGGCACATCAGGGCTCAAACAACTCCTACTCATGCTAGTGGGTTTCATCTATTTACTGTGGCAATGACAGGTCATGCAAAGGATAAGGGATTCAACTACCGCAACAAGTAACACATGAATCATTGTTGTCCTAATGCAGTAAAAGAGAGCAGGAGCGAGAGAGTGGGATTGTATCGGAATGAACAAGGGGGTTTTGCTTGCCTGACACTTCCGAAGATAGTATAGCTCTTCATCGGTGTCATCGATCGCATCGTCGAAGCAATGTCTACTAAGAGGGGACAACACCGGCAAACAGAGAAGAAACACGATCAATGCAATGCACAATATGATGCATGATCATGACATGTCAATATGCTGTGTTTTGAGCTAATGCAACTAGCAACATATTAAATGGAGTTGGTTTGAATCCAAGATTCAAATTCAAACTCCATATGTGGAAATTCAAATGCCATTTACATGATTTGTCCTAAACAGCAAGTTTAAGTTGCTCTAACATGCATGAAACTAGTGTAGATGGATAGAGTGGATTTTTCTGATCATTTTTCATATATAATTTGTTTCATTTGGAGCTACGGTTGAATTTCTATGAATTTTAGAAGTTTAGGGCATTTTCTGGAATTCCTGAATTATTTTAAATCCAGAAAAGGATTAATTGCGTCAGCACTGCGTCATGCCTGTGTCGGCAGGTCAGCAGCGCTGACCAGGGTCAAACTTGACGTGTGGGGTCCACACGTCAGTGACACCTGGTGCTAACCCGCGTTGACTAGCACTTTGACCTGCTGCGGGGCCCATTGTCAGTGGCTAAGGGCGGCTGAGCTGGCAGGGATTAGCGCTAATGACTGCGCCAGGTCGGTCCTCGCCGGAGTTGAACACCGGCGAGCACATCCGACGACGGATGCTCCTCGGGATCGAGCTACGGGCAACCATTTGCCTCGCCGTTTGCTTCAACGGGTTCCTCGGGTTCGCGCGCATCCAAAGGAGCAAGCGAGAGGAGATGGGTGAGCTGTGGCGTCGGCGGTGGCGAGCGAGGCGGCGGCCGAAGTTCGGCGTTCGTGAGTTTTGCTGCTGCGGCTCGCGGTCGAATGAACCAGTGCGCTAGGGATGCACTACGCGAGGTTGCGAACGCGTTGCACACCGACGGATGACCAAATGGTCACCGAAGTGACGCCAGCGTCGAGCTCGTGCGGCGGGGCCTTTCAGTCAGCGCGGAATCAACGGCTACAGGTCGCGAACGGCGTCGGGGTAAGAGGGAAACGGCGTAGGAGCTCACATAGAGGCTGTAGGGATGCTTAGCGCGCTCGGGGACGGCTCGGAGGTGTCGAATCGGCGGTGGCGATCTCCGATGCCCGAGGTTGAAGACGAGGGCAAAGGCGGCGTTGTGGGGCGTCCGGCGTCGCGCGGCTCGGTGTGGAGGTCGAGGATGAAGCGGCGGAGCTCTTGGTAAGCTCGAAAGGTAGAGGGGGCGGCAGTGGCGACGGTGGTGCTCGGCTGCGCACTGCGGTGCGCTCGGGCGCGAGGTGGAGAGGAGCCATAGGAGAGAAGAGGCGCTGGGAGAGCCAGAGAGGGTCGAGGGGGTGGCGTGGCTTCACCAGGGAGGGCCAGGGCAAAGCGGCAAGCAGGAGGTGGCCGTGCGCGTGCCGGCGGGCGTCGGCCACGCGCGCTCCAGTCCTTCTGGCGTGAGCTGGAAGAAGACAAGGGAGAGAGATGGGCTGGACCTACAGTGTTGGGCCAACACAGTGCAGGCCAGGTAAGTGGCTCAGGTACTCTCCTCTCTCTCTCTCTTTACTTTATGTTTTCTATTTATTTTGATCTGTTTTGAATTAGTAAAAATACTAACTCATTTTGTAAAATCCTGGTAAAAATTGTGGGCACTATTTGAATTATTTCCAACAGCCCCCAATTGTTTTCAGAAGTATTGAAGCATTTAAAATATTTATAGGCATTAAATGCTCCAATTCAAATACAATATGATTTAGCTCAAAAATCCATAAATGGCCAAGAAATATGCTCATCATTTCTGACAGAGGTTTTCACCTTTATTAGAAATCATGAACATTTTCCATGACATTTTGGGTTCATTGAAAATATTTTTATTTTGAACCTAGTTGAATTCATTTGGTGCTAGGGTTTAACAATCCCCAATTCAACTTTAAATGAAATTTAGACATGATGCAGCAACCAAGCTAGTCCAAGTGCATAGCAAGGCTAGGGACGTGACAACTCACCCCCACTAAACAAAAATCTCGTCCCGAGATTCAAGCGTAGGGTAAGATGAAAGGGGAACGCAAAGTAACATAATCTTCACGATCCAATTGTTCTTCTCAAAGATGTTGATTCATTGCATCATCTTGATCTTGACATCTTCTTTCGAGAGCTTCATCCAACTATGATGACGGAAGAGAGGGAAACTCTACAGGATTGATCTTCTCGAAGATCGAGCTATACAAGATCAACTCGCGGAATGAGATGTTGAAACATCTCGAGTTGAGACACAAAACACATCGAGAGGGATGGAAGAACAAACGATGACATTTGACTTGGTGGGCAACAATCCTACGCTTAGATAATATGGTGCATGGGTTCCAAAGCAGCGAGGAGTTAATTGCCATGACTCCATAACGAGCACCTTAGGAAAGGTGACTCTTTGAATTATCCCTTAAGTGGCAAAAAGAATTACTTTTGATTCAGAGATCATTGAAACTCTTCATACCAGCGTAAGGCAATTTACAAATGATCGTTTGAAAGAATTCAAAAGAATGGCACACTCAATTTGGAAAGGAAACTATGGTTATAGAACAACCCGGCAAATGGAAGGCACATTCCAGTTGATACCAAGGATATAACCTAGTGACTGAGCGTGCTTTCAAGAACTTGAGCATTTCCATATTCATCAGGTTTTACCAACATCCGTGCCGAGGATCCTGGCAAACACACCATACTACCATGACCGGTGATGGAGGATGCAGATGGCAAAGGAAGATAACACTTTCTCAGATTTTTCCTTAGCAATGCCAAAAGAAGAAATCTGGATGATCGACCGAGAGACATTTAGCACTCCGCTTCTAATGTTCTCCTTGATGTACTGGTTACTACGGTCATGCTTAAAAGCATCAACATAGCCATCAAGTAGTGGTCGGACTTCGGATACAAAGGATCCATAAGGAAACAACTAGGGAGCAAATCCTACGAAATCCTTATGGGGAGGTGACCAACTTCCTCAATCAAGTTACTACAATAATAGGTCTTCCGGCTGGGTGTGTTGGCCACGCATCCACTTACCGGGTTACGAAGACCAATATTAAAGCTATTGGGAGATGTTCTAACCATCATATCTGCCTGAGATTCAGATCTGGTTGGTAACAGGATATTTCAGACAGCAAGTCCGGAAAAGGAAAGTTTGCAACACAAACCGACGAGATGGCGTTGCGGAGATTCTCGGGAGATGGACTACGGTAGTAAGCTCCAAAACATGAGCTGGTTCTGCTACAAACGTGTGAACACGTTGTCCCAGACAAGCATGCCCACATGGTAGTCTTACAATGAAACACTACCGAGTTCTGGTTGGGAACCATTAACGAGGATATCGAAGTTCTTTCATAAGTTCGGATTAGCTCTTATGGAGGAACCCTTCTCCTTGAATAAGTCAGTTAGTGGTTTGGTCTGCTAGGGATACATGGAATGGAAGGTAGCGAGCCTATCAAACCATAGCATACTTCGGCCATACATGACTGACTTGGGTGGTACCAGAGGAAACAAAAACAATCTTTCTCGAACTCACGGCGGCACTTGCACCAAATGCAATGAATTCGAGGAAGTCACTACTTACATCTAAACATATTCTTCATGAGCGGCACGAAGAAAATGCTTACACAAGTTTCCAACACCAACTTAGATGTTCAACATGAATCATGGAGGAGACGAGATGCTGCTGATGGGCTCATAGCAACTCATCGGAATTTCCATATCACTGGACTTCCACATCATGTGAACACGGTGATAACATTGGTCAGATCCAAAAGATATAATGGTGTATGCCTCGAGGGATCAACCACGAGTAAGACAACATTACGAACACCATTGTTCTGATTTGATATGACGATAAGCCCATACTCAATCAAAGATTGGTAAGATAATAGATCCAACAACTGAACACGAGGATCAATCGATGGAGATATCATCTTTCTTCAACACACACACACACAAAAATATATCCCTTAGGGATGAACTAAGTCAGATAAGCTTTTATCTTCAACTCTCCAAGTTGTTGTTTGGCCTAACCAACTAGCTCAGGGGTATCCAACACGGATTCTTGGAGAAGGGGTGGTTTACAAGAACCACTTGATCACGAACTCAAACATAGCGGTCAGGTGACAACCTGGTGATACTTCCGAGAAGATATTCGAAAAATGACGTACCACCGATATGTTGCTAAGCTCGAGAACAATCTTGCTTTTCAGGGCAAGACGATATGACCAAGAGAGTGATGGATTGACACAATCCTATCTCATTGATCGAAGAGTGCACTAGAAATAAGGACTAGGTAGCACAACCAATCTTAGGATGATGATTTAATAACCAGCACACTAAGAATGAGAGTGTTGTCCATTAACTACCAAGCAAACACGGTTGCTGGGAGTATTGATTTCACACATCATGGTTCACTTGTCGGCCATTCGGTTGTGACAACACGGGACCAAGAAATGATTGATGATGGCGAGGAGTATCACTGCATCAGGAATTCCATAAGAGTTGGTGCAATTCTCAATGACACTCTTAACATAAAGATGGTTACACTCCAAGGTAGAACAGAACAAAAACTGGATTGGCATTTTCATCTGTGGAATACAACTACTTTGACCATCCTAGATATGGACGAGGTACCCGGAGTTTGTTTCTCCTAGTCATTCCGGGATAGAATGGCTTGACAGACCACAAGAATAATAGGCATCGATAACACAAATGCACAATGGAATCAGCTAATTTGCCATCTGCCAGCTCTTTGCCGTCTGCTAGCTGACGGCAAAGAAGCTCTTTGCCATCAGCTACCAAAAGCAGATGGCAAGAAAAGGCTGACGGCAAAGAAGCTCTTTGCCATCTGCCAGCTCTTTGCCGTCCGCCAGCAGACGGCAAAGATTCTTTGCCGTCCGCTGGCAGGACGGCAAAGAGTGTGGTGGCCCCCACCCCCCGCTCGTTTGACAAAATCTTAACGGCCCACCTCTTTGCCGTCCGCTAGCAGACGGCAAAGAGGCAAAAAAGGCAGACGACAAAAGGCTGGCGGACGGCAAAGAGGGCACTTGACTATCGGCAGTACCCCCCGCCCGTTACTCACTTCCTCCTCGCCCTTCTCCTCCCACCCCGCCGCGCCGCCCGCCGCGCGCCGCCGCCCTGTCGCCCCACCGCCCGGCTCCCGCCGCGCCATCGCCTCGTCGCCCCCCGCCCGCCCCCCGCCGCCCCGCTCCACCGCGCCAGGCCCACAGCCGCACGGCTCCCCGCCGCCCCGCCCCCCGCCGCCCCAGGCCGCTCCCCACGCCCCGCCCCCGGCCCCCCGCCCCCATCCCCCCGCCGCCCGGCCCCGCCGGCCGGGCCGCCGCCGCCGCCGCCCCGGCCCTCCGTCCCGCCGCCCTCCCCGGCCCTCCCCAAGTGAGCCCCTCCTCCCTTTTTTCTGTTTTTTTTTTTTTTTTTCTGTTTTTTTGTTTTTTTGTTTAAGTTTAGTTTAATTAGTTTAAATAGTTTAGTTTTAATTAGTTTAGGTTTTTAGTTTAGGTTTGTTTAGGTTTAGGTTAAGTAGAAGGGGGAAGAAGAAGAAGAAGAAGAGGAGGAAGGAGGAGGAGGAGGAGGAGAGAAGGAGAAGAAGAAGAAGAAGAAGAAGAAGAAGAAGAAGAAGAAGAAGAAGAAAGAAGAAGAAGAAGAAGAGAGAAGAAGAAGAAGAAGAAGAAGAAGAAGAAGAAGAAGAAGAAGAAGAAAGAAGAAGAAGAAGAGGAGGAGAAGAAAGAAGAAGAAGAAAAGAAGAAGAAGAAGAAGAAGAAGAAGAAGAAGAAGAAGAAGAGAAGAGGAGGAGGAGGAGGAGGAGAAGGAGAAGAGAAGAAGAAGAGAAGAAAAGAAGAAGAAGAAGAAGAAGAAGAGAAGAAGAAGAAGAAGAAGAAGAAGAGAAGAAGAGAAGAAGAAGGAGGAGGAGGAGGAGGAGGAGAAGAGAAGAAGAAGAAGAAGAAGAAGAGAAAAGAGAAGAAGAGAAGAGAAGAAGAAGAAGAAGAAGAAGAAGAAGAAGAGAAGAAGGAAGGAGAGGAGACACCCCAACCCCGACCCCGACAGCACCCCGACCCCGACGGCACCCCGACACCGACACCCCCGACACCTACACGACACCCCGACCCCGACACGACACCCCGACCCCGAGACCCGACCCGACCGACCCGACACCCCGACCCGAGCCTGACCGACACCCCGACCCCGACACCGACACGGCACCCCGACCCGACCGGCACCCGACCCGAACCACGACACCCCCGACCCCGACACGACACCGACGGCACCCCGACCCCCGAGCACCCCGACCCCGACGACCCCGACCCCGACCGACCCGACACCGACCGACACCGACCCGACCCCGACCCCGAACCCGGCACCCCGACCCGAGACCCGACCCCGACCCCGACCCGACCCCGACACCCCGACCCCGAGCCTGACCCGACACCCCGACCCGACACTGACACGGCACCCCGACCCCCGACCCGGCACCCCGACCCCGAGACCCCGACCCCGACCCCGACACGGCACCCCGAGACCGACACGACACCCCGACCCCCGACACTCCCGAAAAGGTGTTCTTTGGCCTTCCAGAAGCCGACGGGGTCATATATTTATGAATTATTAGTTAGGTCATATATCTTTCGATTTTGTTATGAAAAAATCATATATAAATTGTGTTGATCGGGTAGTTTTAAATGTGCAGTTGTTCATCGCTGCGAGGTTTGGTGTTCGACGACCTCGCCGTGCGTTTGACGAGCTCTGCCCCTTCGTTCGTGGGTGAGCACAAATGACATGTCCTCCTCCCCCATTAATTATTTGATCTATTCCGATGAAACTTGATAGCTAGCTACATATGTGTCTTGAATCATCAGTATGCGTAACCAATATGTGTCTCCCGTTCGAAAGCGTCATAGTTATAAATATGCATGCATTTGCATATTTATAACCTTGATTCTTTCGAATTGTCCAACGCTATCCATGGACAGCCCGAGTATGTTTAGATTGGGTTCGTTTTCCCATATGCTTTGCTCCGGATCCGACGCATAAATTTCGTTAGTGCCTCCCCTGTTGTTCTCCGGGTACACATCCTCTCTGTTTATTGCAGAGACGTGTATCAGGAGAACAGCGGGGAGGTGCTGCCGAAATTTTGCGTAGGATCCGGAGCATAGCATGGGAAAATGAACCCAATCTAAACATACTCGGGTGGGATTAGGACCTATCATTACCTATTAGAGTGTAGGTTGCATGGACGTAATAAAATTGACAAAGTAGATCAACTGATGAATATATACATGGTGAATTATATATATATATATTTGTTGTGTGTCTAGTAGCTCTGAAAGTCAAGATGAGTGATCGTGCGTGGATGTACACCGGTTACACTGGTCAGAACAAATGGAGCACTGAATGGTTCACAAAAACCAAGGGGTTTGTGCGAGCCGCATTTGCAAATGGCCAGAGGAAAACCTGGTGCCCCTGTTTACGGTGCGGCAATTGGGAAAAGAGGACAGAGGCTGAAATGGGCAAACACCTGCAGAAGAGTGGTTTTACGCCCGATTATACGGTGTGGACATTTCATGGTGAGTCTGCCCAACGTGACCGAGCTGAGGTGGATCGTCGTCGCACCGACGAGCATGGTACCGGGATGGAAAACATGGTGCAAGACTTTGATGATGCTCGGGATTCGGACGAGGAGATGGAGGAATCTGCAAAGGCCTTCAATGAAATGTTGGAGTCTTCAAAACGTCCGCTCCATGAGCACACTGAGCTTTGTCAGTTGGATGCCATCTCACAAGTAATGGCTCTGAAGGCTCAGTTCAACTTGGGCAGAGAATGCTACGATGCAATGATGACAGTATTTGGACGCTTTCTACCCAAAGGCCATGTAATGCCTGCAAACCTGTACCAGTCGGACAAAATCCTCCGTGCACTGAAGATGCCCTATGATAAGATACATGCCTGTGAGAAAGGATGTGTCTTGTTTAGGCTTGACTATGCGGACTTGAACTATTGTCCCATTTGCAAGTCTTCCAGGTATGTTGTGGTAGACAACGGTATGGGTGAGAAGACACAGACCAAAATCCCCGTTAGTGTTCTTCGGTATATGCCAATCGTACCAAGACTTCAACGTCTTTTCATGGTCGAAGAGACGGCCAGACAGATGACATGGCACAAAACGGGCAAAAGAACCGAACTAGATGCAGATGGGAATCTGATGATTGTACACACATCGGATGGTGTTGCGTGGAAAAAGTTTGATGAATTACATGGTGACAAAGCGGCAGATCCGAGGCATCCTCGAGTCGGCATCAGCACGGATGGGTTCAGTGTGTTTGGTATGACGGCAGCCCAATACAGTTGTTGGCCCGTATTTGTCTTTCCACTCAATCTCCCCCCCGGACAGATTATGCAAAGAAAGAACATTTTCCTGACGTTGATAATTCCAGGGCCCAACTATCCGGGGAAAATATGAATGTGTACATGCAACCGCTTAAGGACGAATTGCAAGAAGCCTGGGATAATGGGTTCAAGACATACGATGCCTATAGCAAACGGAACTTCATAATGCGTGTCTGGTACATGTACTCGACGCATGACTTGCCGGCGTATGCGCTATTCGTTGGCTGGTGTGTGCATGGAAGGTTCCCGTGCCCCACATGCAAGGGAGCTCTTGAGTTTCGTTGGCTTCAGGCCGGTCGCAAGTTTTCTTGCTTCGACATGCATAGACAGTTCCTGAATCCTCGCCATAAGTTCAGGAAAGACAAGAAGAACTTCATCAGAGGTAGAGTTGTCAAAAACTCTGCACCACCTGCATTGACAGGCCAACAGACCCTGGATCAGTTAAACGCTCTCGAGCCAGATCCAGAGCGTCCAGGGTACTTCAAGGGGTATAATTCTAAGCACGCCTGGACTCACAAAACATGCTTATGGGATCTGCCTTACTTCAAAGACCTCCTTTGCCCACACAACATCGACGTGATGCACACTGAGAAGAATATCGCCGAGGCACTTTTTGGTACATTGTTCGGCATAGATGGGAAGTCAAAGGATAATACTAAGGCTAGAGTCGATCTGGAGGCGCTATGTGATAGGCCGTTACAAAACATGAAAGAACCGAAAGGAAAGCAGAA
The DNA here is from genome assembly GCF_018294505.1 of Triticum aestivum. Lineage (NCBI taxonomy): Eukaryota > Viridiplantae > Streptophyta > Magnoliopsida > Poales > Poaceae > Triticum > Triticum aestivum. The sequence goes on from NC_057808.1 coordinate 469,940,930, forward strand.
CTGGACGAAGCCAAAGGCATGGTTCAATCTTGGAAGGCCAGCTATGAGGGAAATTATCTTGTGGGTGAAAATGCAGTTGATGTTCCCCGATGGGTATGCAGCGAATCTACAGAGGGGAGCCAGTCTTGATAAATTGAAGATATTTGGTCTCAAGAGTCATGATTGGCACATATGGATTGAGCGGGTAATGCCGGTGATGTTGCGTGGCTTCATCCCTGAGGATGAATGGCTAGTACTGGCAGAACTCAGCTATTTCTTCCGTGTTCTTTGTGCGAAAGAACTATCGCCTGGCGTGCTAGAAGAAATGGAAGAGTTGGCGCCGGAGTTGATCTGCAAGTTAGAGAAGATCTTTCCACCGGGCTTCTTTAATCCAATGCAACATTTGATTTTGCATCTCCCGACCGAGGCAAGATTGGGGGGGCCCGTGCAAAATCGTTGGTGCTACCCAACTGAGAGGATGCAGAAGACGCTTCGACAAAAATGTAAAAATAAACGTAGAATTGAAGCATCGATGGCTGAGGCATTCATCACTGAGGAGGCGGCAAACTTCGTGACAGCACACTACGAAGCCAAAAATCGTCATTTGCATAATCCGAAGCCTCGGTACAATGCTGACGACCCTAAAAAGGGTGGATCCAACCTCAGCCTATTCAAAGGGAATCTCGCACCAGCCAGTGTTTCAAATCCAGTATCTTTGGATAACGAACAATGGCGGACCATTTCGTTGTATATCTTCAACAACCTGATAGAAGTGCGGCCGTACATCGAGTAAGTTCTCGGTACATAGTTTCGCAACTTCTATTTCCTTTGAACTGCTCTTATTCCTGGATATTTCATACAGTCGATACGTCGCCTTATTCTCGTATGGAGCGGTGATCCAAAAGGATTCTGTCGAAGAGTATGAGCTTCTCGCAAAGCAAGGAGGCGGCTATCCCGGTTTCATCTCTTGGTTCAAACAAACGGTAATTTCTATTAGACTTGTAGGCTAATTTGTAGGCGGCTATCCCGGTTTCATTCGCTAATTTGTGCGTAATGCAACAATCCTTTCATATTAAACTTGTAGGCTAATTCAGAGTCTATGGACGCCGAATTGAGACAAGTCGCTAATGGTTTTGACTATAAGGTCCGTTCATTTGACAAATACGACATCAACGGGTATCGCTTTCGTACCTATGGCAAAGAGCTATCTATGGCCGACCGAAAGTCTACAAATTGTTGTGTATCTGCTATCGGCGAAGGAGGTACCGAGTATTATGGGAGAGTTGAAGCAATTTATGAACTTCTATTCTATGGTGAAAACCCACCGAATGTCGTAGTCTTCAAATGTTATTGGTTTCAGCCGAAGGAGACTAGAAGGACTCATGAACATATAGGGCTAGTTGAAATCAACCAAAGCACCCATTTAGATGTTCCTGATGTCTATATTACGGCTCAACAGGCGACCCAAGTATTCTATCTACCGTGGGCCTGCCAAACTAATCCAAATCTGAAAGGTTGGGATGTCGTTTATGAAGTGCCGCCACGTGCTAGACTATCTCCCCCAAAGGAAGAGGATTATGAACCTCACATTAACCCAGACACATATGAAGGAGAATTCTTCCAAGAGACACGTCTTTCCAAAAAGCGTTTCAAGAACCGCTATACTTCACCCCAAAACATTGAAGTAGACAGCGACAGTGAATCCGACATCACCCCAGAGGAGGAACAAGAAGAGCCGGAACAAGAAGAGGTTACTGCTGCGGATGACCTGTCATTGCTTGACCGATTACGTCAAGGTGGCCTTGCACATGTTGATGCCACTGAACCCTATGAGCCCGTCATTGATTATAGTGATGATGATGATTATGCATTTATTGATGATACTGATCGAGATTATTAGTAGTGTCAGGTATTAAATTTTGTAATGTTGTACTTGATGATGATACACTTAAGTGATACACATATTATTATTCATGTCGGTCTTTTTTTTATGTTGTACTAATTTCGTTTACTGTTTGTCATGGCAGGTGTTGAAAGATGGTGGGCGCTGGTCGGGAGCGCGCCAAGGCCCCTTCTTCGTCGGCGCGTGGTCTGAGGTCTTCGATTCCAGACGCACCTCTCCGCCGAGCGTTGCTGGACAGTATGTCCACACCGCCGGGCCCTTCTTCGTCGACCGCGGTGCCCAGCAGGGGACGAGGTAGGAAGAGAGGAGGTGGGGCACGTGGTCGCGGGAGAGGAGGTAGGGTGACTGCTACGGCGCCTTCCTCGCCGCCACCCCCAGCTGTTTCACCCGAGCACGTGACTGCTAGGGTGGACTCGTCCGAGGAGGAGGCTACACGGACTCCGGTCCACGAGCCTCCGGTCCACGGGTCTTGGGCCCACGAGCCTCGGGTCGACTGGCCTTCGGCCCACGAGAGTTCGGCCCACGAGACCCCGGAGGAGCACACGTCCGGATGGGGTACCTGGCCGGATCAGCCCGAGGAGCCGAGTGGCCATGCTGATGATGGCGGGGAGCCGACTGATCTTGAGGAGGAGGGTGGCACCGTCTACCAGCGTGGTGCTACACGGCTCCCGTCCGTGCCGGCGACCCGCGAGCAGAGGTGGTTGATCTTCCCTGATGGGGAGAGGTACGTAAGTGCATTTAATATTTTTGTACCTTCTGCATTCACGTTTCTTCAAATAACTAATGCGTTGGCCTTGTCATGCTGCAGGGGTTGGGACCACCATCATAGTGTCCGCCGGCCCAACTCCGTCCTTGGAGTTCTTTGCCGGCAAAACTTCCCGGGGTTTGTCACGTTGCCTGGTGAGGGTCGGCTTCCAGAGCTTGGGTTGAGCTGGGAGCACTACGTGGCTGCCCCGGCCCCGCCGGATGTCATTATCGACGGTGTCGTGTGCGACACGAGGGCAGACATGGTGATCAGGACGTTCTGGGTAATTTCTCCTTTACACATTTCAAAATCTTCAACTAGCTAGTTATTAATTGTACTAATCAATATTGTCTCATTTGATTGCAGACATTCTACAGGTGTGAGGAGGGATACGAGGAGGACGCGGCAAATGTTATCCAGAACGTCTGCAAGCGCCTACTCCAGAACTTACGGCACGAGGCTCGGGTGCAGGCTGTTCGAGACTACTACGCCTTGCGTGGTATCAAGAAGACCAAGCCGGCGTGCCGCGATAAGTTCCTGAGTAAGGAGCAGTACATGAAGGTAATTCTTAAGGCCTTCTACTTAAGTTCCTTCATTTAGTAATTCTTAGCCGTAGCGCTCAAGTTTCTATTTGCTAACTTAGGCGCCTCCGAGATGGTGTGCGGATCGGATGGATTGTTGGGAGGTGTTGGTCGATGAGTGGTGCTCACAAGAATGGCTAGCCCTCCACAACCAGGCCAAGGACAAACGTGCCCAAATGGAAGGTGTGCCACACCATCAAGGCAGCTCCAACTTATATCAGTTCGGGCACAACTGGGTATGTGGTTTGCTTCATGATTCATGCAATTCATTCATCATGCTAGCTTGAGCCCTTTAATTACTAATTTTCATTGTTTCTCTCTTTCAGGCACGCCACAATAAGGCGGATAAGGTGCCAGAGGTGTACGACCTGTATGCCATGGCCCACACTGGCTCTTACAAGAAAGTCAAGGCTTTCTCTCAGTCTGACCTCGATGATGCAAACAACTTCACCAACATCTCCTCCCACAACAAGCTCGTGAGATATAGAGATGCGGGGAAGGCGAGGAAAGGGGAGGACTTTAACCCGAGCCAGGGTCCCATTGATCCAGAGCTGGTGATGATATCTGGTGGCGGGAGGTCCCATGGCTCCATAGCCATTGGAGATGGACTTATCCGTTGTCCTAGCACTCTCCCGGAGATCAAGGCGCGCCAGTCGAGCTCCGCTCCTGAGATAAGGCCTCGTGAACGGCCAGTGCAACTCGCCATCAAGGTTAGTGATACGTACTCAGCTATCTTTCTCCATTACATTGTGTGCGCTTCCATCAATGATTACAAATGGTCATGTGAGTGGTGTTGCAGGCTGCTATACAGACTGAGAGAGATAGAACGGAGAAACTTCTGGCGGAGGCGGCGGAGAGGCAGCGGGAGATGGAGGAGAGGACGAGAAAGATGATGGAGGAGGAGAGGGCACGGAATGACATGCAGGCAAGGGCCATGTACGAGCTCCTTGTGGTAAGTTTCTTCTGCAGATTACTTGCTAGTCTTAACATTTGAGTCTCATTACTAACTAGTATGACTCTGTTCTGAAAACCAAATGTGCAGTCTGTGTGCGAGAAGTCCGCTCAGCCCGCTCCGCCGATGCCAGTGATTGCTCCTGGGAGCACGGTGAGTTTAGTTTGAATGGACATTAGTTGGTAGTCTTAACATTTGAGTGTCGTAATGCTAACGAGACATTGGAAATGATCTTTGTTGCAGCTTAACTCCAGAAACGCATCGCACGATCCTTCTCCAGGTAGCGGCACTAGCCACCCCGCTCCTACATCTCCCTGATCACGGTAAGTTTCTCTAGTGTTTTGCTTAACAAATGCATAAAGACCTAGACTTAGCTTTATTTCCTCCAATATGCTTACCATAATGACCTAGAGTTAGCTTATTTTCCTCCAAAATGACCCATTTTACCTAGGTTAGCTTATAAATGATGCAGTTCATCCAAGTTAGCTCAAAAATGACCCATTTTACCTAGATTAGCTCCTAAATGATCCATTTTACCTACGTTAGCTTTAAAATGGCCCATTTCACCTACGTTAACTCCAAAATGACCCATCTTACCTAGCTTATCTCATAAACGATCCATTTCAACTAATTTAGCTCATAAACGATCCATTTGACCTAAGTGAGCTAAAAAACGATCCATTTCACCTAAATTAGCTCTTAAATGATCCATTTCACCTAAGTTAGCTGAAAATGATCCATTTCAACTAAATTAGCTCAAAAATGATCCATTTCAACAAAGTTAGCTCAAAACCGATCCATTTCAACTAAGTTAGCTCAAAAACGATCCATTTGACCTAAGTGAGCTAAAAAAGATCCATTTCACCTTAGTTACCTCAAAAACGATCCATTTCACCTTAGTTACCTCAAAAACGATCCATTTCTAACTTTCTTATTTTGCCATTTTGCAGATTTCATTATGTGCTGGATGGAGTGCTTGTTCTACTCTTCTTCTTCTTGTCTTCTCATTCTTGTCTTCTCATTCTAGTCACCTTAGCTATGGAGTGCTACTTTATGTATGGATGGAACTTCTTTATGTATGAAATGATGGATGGAACTTGTTTATGTATGAAATGATGGATGGACCTTGTTTATGTATGAAATGATGTATGAACTTGTTTATGTGATGAATGCCTGTGAAATATATCTATATGTCATATATATTTTCTGTGCAAATTGTGGGATTTAACAAAAAACAGAAAAAACAGACAATATGCAGGCTCTTTGCCGTCTGCCACCGGCGGCAAAGAGCTCTTTGCCGTCTGCCGCGGACGGCAAAGAAGCCACATGGCAGCCAACTGTGCTTCCTGGGAGCTGACCCATTTGGTCAGTTTGCCTATAGTGGCAGACGGCAAAGAATTTGCCGTCTGTGGCAGACGGCAAAGAACCTGGTCAGTTTGCCTACAGTGGCAGACGGCAAAGAACCTGCCATCTAGTGACGTGTAGATGACATCATAAGGCGGACGGCAAAGACCAAAGGCTCTTTGCCGTCTGCGGCGGACGGCAAAGGTCTGCCGTTAGCCACTTAACGGACTGACAGCGCAAATATTGCCGTCCGCCCTCTTTGCCGTCCGCCGCAGACGACAAAGAGCCTTTGCCGTCCGCCGCCAGGAAGCAGACGGCAAAGCAGCTGTTTACCGTAGCCTTCTTTGCCGGAGCCTTTTGCCGTCCGCGGCTGACGGCAAAGGTCTTTGCCGTCCGCCTTTCGAGCCTTTGCCGTCCGCCATGGCAGACGGCAAAGTAGTTGTTTCCTGTAGTGATTACTCCTGACTATCAATTGATAGACGAAGGCCAGGAAATAACTAAAGAGGGACAACCCAAAGGAACATATATGTTTCTGAGTTGTGGATGCATAGATTAATGTCGAACCAAGTTCAACAGGTTTCTTCCAGATAACCCATGCAGAGGAGGGAGAACTGGCAGAGTCACAATATGAATGGAGTACTCCTCAAGAGCGCCCTGGTTGTGATCTTTTGGTTAAAAAGAACTTCTGCCATAAGCAGTTCATGGTATTTGGAAGAAGGAAATACAACGGACCTCGAGGACTATCGCAAAGGTTACTAATATCCTAAAGGTACGAGCAACACTATCAACACGAGGTAAGTAGAGTGAATCTTGGGTCAAGAACCCAAGAGTAGAATACCTACTACTAAATAGCATCACGAGATGCTTTCGAGAATGGTGGCCCGAATCATCACACCGGGAACACGAAACATGGCTAGATTACTAGGTGACTCCCTAAAACACCTAGGGTCATAATAATAGCTCCAACATATATACCGAGGCGATAGAGTGCCTCAACGCACCAGTAGTGTGCTTAATCTGGCCCAAAGGGACGCAAAAATAGAGGGAAAGGATTTTGCAAATGCATCAGATTGTTTAGAAACCTGGGATGACTCGGACAGCATTACGGCTGTAAATGGTCAAAAAGGGTTTGAGACATCCTGCAAAATGGTGGCATAGCCACTTAACATCACAATAGCAGGGTTCCGGGACCAACTGCTAACACAGGAAAATACTAGGAACTGAACTGAGACTTGAATCCATCAATCCTAAGATTCTACGGATTAGTAACACGTGATCCTGATAGAAAGACAAGAATCCTAGTTCTTAATCCCCGTAGAAGAGAAGAGGGTGACTCAGATCAGAAGGGCATAAGGTAAAGGAGTAAAAAGAGCCTTACGTTCCCTTCCACAATCAATTCCCTTATATAACTAAAGCATTTCTAGACTCAACTTCGACCAGTTTGGCTTGGTAATCCTACAGGCAGTCAGGCTCTGATACCAAAGTTGTCGGGACCCTGATTCCAAGTCACATCGATCTAGCCGGTAACACCTCATATCACTTTGTGGCCTCACGCACGGTATTCCCACGGGAGTCGCCTTACCATGGCCCGGGACCGTTTGCGCCTTTTGGGTCACGTATATGATAGTGTCGCTAGCATCCATATGACAGAGAACCCGGGCCGACATGGCTTGTCGTGAAACCAAAGTGGCACTAACTTACGGGGACAGGCATACATGAATCAACATCGAGCATGTCGGTCAGCAGCGTGCGAATCCGGGCTGTAGCACTGGGCTAACAGGACTCCGGTGAACCGGGCTGTAGCAGTCTAGGCAGGACTCCGGATGTCACCGCGTGACATTTCCTCGAAGGGACAGACACAGGAACAAAGTGAATCACATGCCGGCCAGTCAAGTGTTCCAGAGCAGTAGTGCTGGGCTAGCAGGACTCCGGTGAACCGGGCTGTAGCGGACTACTATGGCTCATGGAAGCACAAGACTACATTTCCCCATAAGAGAGGCTACCAAGGATAAACAACTAGGTTGTCGGATCCCACACATACCAAGCATTTCAATCATACACACAATATGCTCGATATGTGCAAATACAACATGGCATCACAACAAGACTCTACGACTCAGAGTATTTATTCATTAGGCTCCGAAGAGCGAGATATTACAAACATGGGTCTCATGACCCAACATTCAGAGCATACAAGCCAAAGCACATGCGGAAGCTTAACATGTCTGAGTACAGACATCTACAAATGAAAAAGGCTGAGAAGCCTGACTATCTACCAGATCCTGCCGAGGGCACAAGATCGTAGCTGAGGTATCAAGCTAAACGTCGAAGTCCACACGGGACTACTAGCGAGAATGACGTCTCTCCGCAAAACAAAAAATTAGCAAACGTGAGTACAAATGTACCCTGCAAGACTTGCATCAGAACTATCTACATATGCATTGGTATCAACAAAGGGGTGGTGGAGTTTAACTGCAGCAAGCCAGCTTTGACTCGGTGGCTATCCTAACTACGACTGCAAGTAACTCTTTTGAGGTGGCGCACACGAGTCCACATATTCACCATATCAATACACCACTATGGATCTGCTCCGGTCTCCCTACGAGAACGCCATCCATAGCACTCACGCTTATCTTGCGCATTTTAGAGTATCCACTTTCACTTGTCTATGAACTGTACAGGCGACCCAGAAGTCCTTTTCCGCGGACACGGCTATTCGAATAGATGGTGTTAACCCTGCAGGGGTGTACATCGTCACACACGCTCTCGCCACTTACCACCATGTACACGTTGTGTACCTCGGCAACCTTCAAGCGGAAGCCTGGCGAGGGAGTCGGCCACGACCTGACTAACCACACAAGTCTCTAGTCCAGGTTTATCGCCTATTCGGGTTCCATCCGCAAGGAGATCCGGCCGGGGTGTCGCTCACGGCCCCAAACAATGTGAACAGGGTTCCCAAGCCCACCTCGACGGATGGATCTACGCTTGGTACACCGTGCCACGGTGCCTAGTCTGTCCCAAGCCCACCTGTGCCGGGTGCCACTTGGTAGACTACTAACACTACCTACAAACACCAGAAACTAGTTGCAACTCCTGGACAAAGATCAGGTTGATTAATAAGTCGAGAGAGCTTGGAGAGCCCGGAGCCCAATGTGTGGTAGTAACTGTTCATGGATCACAAACACAGAACTCAGTTCCTGAGGACGGTTTCAATGAGACAACCCACCATGTACTCCTACATGGCCTCTCACCGCTACCTTTACCAAATCGTGTTCACACACTTAGCTCTCAACAGTAGGACATGTTCACCACATTCCAATTCATCCCCGATGAAACAGACCTGACTCAACTCTAAGCAATAGCAGGCATGACAAACAAGCATGAATGAGTAGGCACATCAGGGCTCAAACAACTCCTACTCATGCTAGTGGGTTTCATCTATTTACTGTGGCAATGACAGGTCATGCAAAGGATAAGGGGTTCAACTACCGCAGCAAGTAACACATGAATCGTTGTTGTCCTAATGCAGTAAAAGAGAGCAGGAGCGAGAGAGTGGGATTGTATCAGAATAAACAAGGGGTTTTTGCTTGCCTGACACTTCCGAAGATAGTATAGCTCTTCATCGGTGTCATCGATCGCATCGTCGAAGCAACGTCTACTGAGAGGGGACAACACCGACAAACAGAGAAGAAACACGATCAATGCAATGCACAATATGATGCATGATCATGACATGTCAATATGCTGTGTTTTGAGCTAATGCAACTAGCAACATATTAAATGGAGTTGGTTTGAATCCAAGATTCAAATTCAAACTCCATATGTGGAAATTCAAATGCCATTTACATGATTTGTCCTAAACAGCAAGGTTAAGTCGCTCTAACATGCATGAAACCAATGCAGATGGATAGATTGGATTTTTCTGATCATTTTATATATATAATTTGTTTCATTTGGAGCTACGGTTGAATTTCTATGAATTTTAGAAGTTTAGGGCATTTTCTGGAATTCCTGAATTATTTTAAATCCAGAAAAGGATTAATTGCGTCAGCACTGCGTCATGCCTATGTCGGCAGGTCAGCAGCGCTCCAGGGTCAAACCTGACGTGTGGGGTCCACACGTCAGTGACACCTGGTGCTAACCCGCGTTGACTAGCACTTTGACCTGCTGCGGGGCCCATTGTCAATGGCTAAGGGCGGCTGAGCTGGCAGGGATTAGCGCTAATGACTGCGCCACGTCGGTCCTCGCCGGAGTTGAACGCCGGCGAGCACATCCGACGACGGATGCTCCTCGGGATCGAGCTACGGGCAACCATTTGCCTCGCCGTTTGCTTCTATGGGTTCCTCAGGTTCGCGCGCATCCAAAGGAGCAAGCGAGAGGAGATGGGGTAAGCTGTGGCGTCGGCGGTGGCGAGCGAGGCGGCGGCCGAAGTTCGTCATTCGTGAGTTTTGCTGCTGCGGCTCGCGGGCGAGCGAACCAGTGCGCTAGGGATGCACTACGCGAGGTTGCGAACGCGTTGCACACCGACGGATGACCAAATGGTCACTGAAGTGACGCCGGCGTCGAGCTTGTGCGGCGGGGCGTTTCGGTCTGCGCGGAATCAACGGCTACAGGTCGCGAACGGCGTTGGGGTAAGAGGGAAACGGCGTAGGAGCTCACATAGAGGCTGTAGGGATGCTTAGTGCGCTCGGGGATGGCTCGGAGGTGTCGAATCGGCGGTGGCGATCTCTGGTGCCCGAGGTTGAAGACGAGGGCAAAGGCGGCGTTGTGGGGCGTCCGGCGTCGCGCGGCTCGATGTGGAGGTCGAGGATGAAGTGGCGGAGCTCTTGGTAAGCTCGAGAGGTCGAGGGGGCGGCAGTGGCGGCGGTGGTGCTCGACGGTGCACTACGGTGCGCTCGGGCGTGAGGTGGAGAGGAGCCAGAGGAGAGAAGAGGCGCTGGGAGAGCCGGAGAGGGTCGAGGGGGTGGCGTGGCTTCACCAGGGAGGGCCAGGGCAAAGTGGCAAGTAGGAGGTGGCCGTGCGCGTGCCGGCGGGCGTCGGCCACGCGCGCTCTAGTCCTTCTGGCGTGAGCTGGAAGAAGACAAGGGAGAGAGATGGGCTGGACCTACAGTGTTGGGCCAACACAGTGCAGGCCAGGTAAGTGGCTCAGGTACTCTCCTCTCTCTCTCTTTACTTTATGTTTTCTATTTATTTTGATATGTTTTGAATTAGTAAAAATACTAACTCATTTTGTAAAATCCTGGTAAAAATTGTGGGCATGATTTGAATTATTTCCAACAGCCCCCAATTGTTTTCAGAAGTATTGTAGCATTTAAAATATTTATAGGCATTAAATGCGCCAATTCAAATACAATATGATTTAGCTCAAAAATCCATAAATGGCCAAGAAATATGCTCATCATTTCTGGCAGAGGTTTTCACCTTTATTAGAAATCATGAACATTTTCCATGACATTTTGGGTTCATTGAAAATATTTTTATTTTGAACCTAGTTGAATTCATTTAGTGCTAGGGTTTAACAATCCCCAATTCAACTTTAAATGAAATTTAGACATGATGCAGCAACCAAGCTAGTCCAAGTGCATAGCAAGGCTAGGGACGTGACAATGTTAATATTTGTCCACTCAATTCAGTCCGTATATTTTGAAGTATCCAGATCATCTTTTTTGTGAGGATGGTTTATCAATTATGGTTACACTCCAATATCTGTATGCATTGCAGGGTTTATCACACCCACCAGGATTTCCAGTCCCATGGATGTTCGCTCCATACGAGTTGTTACCACCTTTGGACTGTCCTGCTTGTGGGAGTAAGTGCGGGCCCTGCATGCCACCTGTAATTAGACGATCAACCTTCGGTTTACAACATGAACATAGTGATATCCTGGTAAGGATTCACTCATGTCACATCAAGTAAATCTTATTGATTTACTGTCTAAATCTTATTGATTTACTGTCATGTTTTCTTACTTTTGCTGCAATTTTACGATGCAGGTTTTGCCATGTGACATTCGTTACAGAATATACCGTTTGGTTTGCTCTATGATGGTTATTTTTGCAGGTTTCACTTCTTATGTCGTGTCAGTAACGAAGGCACTGTCCATCACTTATATTAATGGACACAATTGGATCAGTCTGTTATCTGAGTACAATCTGAAGTCCTATGATGAACTCCAGTTTGTTTTAACAAACACGCCATAATTAGTCCTTCTAGCGTTTAAAAGAAGTGAAGAAAAAGATTGGATTAAGGTCCCGGAGCCTAGTGAAGTTAGAAAGCTGAAGAATGAAATCATAGCAAAGCAGAGACGATCGCTACTGTCTCGCACGTCGGTACCACCTTCAGCATCGGATCGAGCGTCGGCGCCTGTTCCGACGTCACTAGCTCTAGCACTCACAGCGGCAGCAGCTCAGTCTGATCCACCAGAGGATTGGGCACCGACCGCATCACCAATCAGGCTGATCTACCGAAGGATCGGGCACCGACACGGGCACCTGCTCCGGCACCGGCACCAGCTCCACAAGGAGCACCATCTCTAGCAGCAACGGCACTACCAGTCGCACCGGCACGGGCACCAGCAACGACTCCAGCACCTGCACCATCACTCTAAGTTGCACTTGCATCTGCTCTAGTCCGTGCAGCGGCAACAGAACTAGCACTTGCACCGGCAATAGAATGGGCTGCAGTTCGCACTGCATATACCAAAGTCCTTACAAAAACTGACATCTCCACCTCCTTGGTAACATTGGCAGCCCAAGTGCTTCGTTCTTTTTTCTTTCCATGTTGTTTCACATGATTCACTGTGTTGATCTAACTGTTTGTGTATGTCTTCTTGTTTGCAAATAGAGAATTCCTAGAGCAACGAGGGAGTCGTTCAATAATCCGGGTGACCGTGGCCATGTTTCTCTTACCATGCGCAGCCTTGGTGTGAATGAACCTCCTCAATATACCATAAGTACAAAGGATGGTCGCATGATGATTGATGCGAAAGGATGGTCAAGGTTCAAAATTCTATCAAATCTTGCGGTAGGGGATGATGTCAAAATTGAACTTTCTCGGGAAGGAGAGCTGGTCCTAATCAACTTTGAAATTCTTTAGTAGCAACACGCAACTGCCGAACTGATCTATCTTCCGAGAGCTTTTGATGTAATAATACGGCATGGTGAAATGAGTATCCTATGTGTATAGGTAGTATGACAGTATTATTTATCACGTAGGATATCGTGCAAGAATTGCAACTCTGATTGTTGGTTAGGAACTGTTGTTCGATTTCATTCTAACAGCTGTTGTGCTTTACTTAATTTTCTGTATTCGCCTTGTGACAGCATCTAAAACCAGCGACATACTGGTCGCTTGCAATATGAAATGCGCTGAATTAGAACACATGGGCCCCCAAACATGCAGGCCCACCGGCCTATGGCCCAAAGTCCAGAACCGTCAGCCTATTTGAGTACTATATATTCTCGAAAAAAAATTGAGTATTATATTCTCATCTGAACCCCCATCTTATGTTATATATATCCCACTTGATTTATGTTATGTATAAAGTTGTGATATAAAAGATTTTTATATTTCTTAATAGAGGGAGTATCTCTCTATGAAAAATATATTTATGTGTAACTAGTTACTCCTGCCTTTCTACTTCCTTTCGCTGATATGCGGGGCATCCGGCAACGGGGTCCATGTACCATGCACCAAATTAGAGTGCACAACCGCACGGTAGACTCACCCCGGTCATAGCGCCGTAGTAATGCCCGATGAGCCGTGAAATCACAAAAAACCCCACCTTTCCAGCTTTAGCAGCAAGCTGGATGGACAAAACAGCAATATTTCACTGGGCCTGAATCCCCTTCTCCCTCGTTTGCTTGTTTAGAGAAAATCACCTCCCGACGATTGCGTAGGGTTTTCTCATGAAGAACCAGGTACGGATTCTTCATCCATCCTCGATAAATCCTAGTCCCTTGGTCGCGGGTAATCCTAGGAAGGCAGCCGCCGCCGTTGATGCATTTTTCTTCCTACTGAATCTAGTGTGTTTCATTTGCATTACCCAAAGTGCGTGTCGGTGTTCTGGGAATGCGGGTCCCCAGACTTGCCTGCCTGTGGCCCACGGCGTGGCTCCACTCGCGGCCCAGTATGGCTCGTCTTCACCAGCAAATACTCAAGACCCTCGCGAGCGGCCAAGCCTCGTGAGGCGGATGACACAAGACCTCCTCGAGAGTGGCCTCTCCAGGCTGCCTCGCGAGGGGCGGAGAGATCAAGGCAAGGCGAACCTCGCGAGGTTCTCGTGACGCAAGCCATGACGACCGCGACCAGGCGGGCGCCCACGCGCGCAGTGTCCTTGTTTCCTCTTTGGTGCTAAAGGGGCAAGCGTAGGCGAGGAGTCCCGAGGCTTCAGGCAAAGGTTTCCATATCGGTGCAACGAGACCAAGACCAGCAGGACGGAGGTCACCATGGAGCCCAAGACGGCGTCACCACCAGAGCCTTTGGCAGGCGAAGACCACTTTTGTCAGGATAAGTTGTACTAGTTGTCCCCCTTCAAACATGGCCGTTGTGGGATCCCTTCCTGCTCAATATTTGGGAAGAGGACACGGGCCTCTATAAATAGGACTAGCCACCTCCATAGCGGGGGAGGACTTTCCACCAGCTCACCAAGCACAAGAACACCTCACCTCAGGAGGCTGTTCTTCCCTTGTAACTGTTCATCCTCAGCCCGAGAGGCAATCCACCACACCACACTGCAGTAGGGTATTACACCACAATGGTGGCCCGAACCAGTATAAATCTCATGTCCGTCCGTTCTTTGAGTTCGTCGAGCTAGGCCGTGAGATCCTTGAGCGAGCTAACCATCGAGGGAGAGAGAGATCTTCGTGCGCACCCAGTGTTCGAACCTCAAGGGTTTTGCCGGAACGCGAAATCCAACATTTGGCGCGCTAGGTAGGGGTGCGCCGAAGCTTCGCTCCCTCGACGGCTATGCATCTCCGACCAGCTCCCATGGAGGGTGCCGCTTCTCCGACTGGATCAACGGGCGCCCCGAGCAGCACCATGGGGCTCCAGGCCCTCACCCCCGCCTTGAGGCGGGTACAGGGGCCGCCCAAGTTCAGGCCGGAGATGCCGCCCCGCTACGGCGGTGCGGCAGATCCGATGGCCTTCCTGCTAACATACAAGGAGGCCGTTCTGGAGGCCGGCGGCGATGATAGGGTCATGGCCAATTGGCTCCCCATGGCCCTCACTGGCGTGCCGCGCACTTGGCTCCTCCATCTGCCGGGATCTTCTGTGGCCTCCTGGGGGGAACTGTGCGACCTCTTCATCGCGCGCTTCGGGGGGCCAGCACCCCCGGCCGTCGCGGCCCTCCTCGGCGGCTCGCAAGCGCCGCCCTCAGATCATCACGCCAAGCCATTCTTTCACCAGATCGGCGCCGCCTCCACGCGGCAGGGGGCTCCCCCAGGTTGGGCGGCGCCCAAGGCCGACCTAATCTTCGACTTAGGGGATCACCCTGCCACCACCATCGGTTCGGGCGTCCTCCCAATGCTTTGCACGCCCACCATCTGCAGCATAGCCATCACCAAGACCCTCGTCGACGGCGGCGCCGGCCTCAACGTGCTCTCTATGGAGGCTTTTTGCCTCCTCCACGTACCGCTTGAGCGGCTCCGCCCCAGCAAGCCCTTCTCCGGGGTCGGCAGCGGCTCCTCCAACCCCCTGGGGCAGATCCGTCTCCCCGTGACCGTCGGCACACGCGTCAACTACCGCACCGAGCTAATCGACTTCAACATCGCCCGCATCGACACTACAAAAAAAGACACATCCGTGACATTTTGGGCCGAACGAAATATTTTTCTGTCATACATATGACACTTCTATGACGATAATTGTGACAAAACCCGGTATCATCATAGATGTGGTGGGCTCCTACTTCTATGACAAAAAATCATGACAGAAAATGGGCTTTTCGTCCTGGGCGGGCCGGAGACGCAGTTGCATGACATTCTTTGGGCGTCCATGACGGAAAAAACCGTGGTAGAAGCGAGGGCGAGGAAATTTTCGGGGAGTTCCCGGTTACGGTTGGAGGTCGGGGGCCAAGCGATGCGCGTTTCTCTCGTACACTTACGCGCGTGTGTGCGAGGCGTTGGCTCTAACTGAACCTGAGCGAGGCGTTGGGCTCTAACTGCACCCGAGCGATTGCACTGCAGGCTACGCGTTATTGAACCCGAGCGATCGATCGATGGCTGTTAACTGAACCCGATCGAGCGATTCCTTCGCTACTGCTGCTAACTGAAGCCGATCGATGCTGCCTCTGGATGAACAGTGAGCATTGCTGGGGGGTTTGGATGAACAGTTCCCGGTGGGGGTGGATGAACAGGACCCCGTGGTGTTGCCTCTGGATGAACAGGACCCCGATCGATCGAACCGGTTGGGGCTGGATGAACAGGACCCCGTGGTGTTGCCTCTGGATGAACAGGACCCCGATCGATCGAACCGGTTGGGGCTGGATGAACAGGACCCCGTGGAGGGCAGGATGAACAGGACCACCCCGTGGAGGGCAGAATGAACAGTAGACGGTGGAGGGCTGGATGAACAGTAGCCCATGGAGGGGTGGTTGAACAGGAGCCCGTGGAGAGGGCTGGTTGAACAGTAGCCGGTGGAGTAGCGCGTGGTGGAGGCTGGATGAACAGGAGCCCGTGGATGAACAGTCGCAGGTGGAGGCTGGAGGAGGTCGACGGTGGATGAATAGTAGCCCGTGGAGGCTGGAGGGGGTCGACGGTGGAGATGAACAGTATCCCGTGGAGTCCCGTTTTGCGGTACGCCACACCCCTCCCGATCAACAGGACCCCCGTTTCGACCGTAGCGCTCCAACACAAGTCTGTTTCCTCCGTTTTGCGGTACGCCACACCCCTCCCGATCAACAGGACCCCCGTTTCGACCGTAGGAGGTCCGTTTCCTCCGTTTTGCGGTACGCCAGAACCCTCCCGATGAACAGGATCCCGTTTCAAACGTGGCCGGTCGAACACAAGGCCGTTTCCTTCGTTCTGCGGTACGCCAGGCCTCGTTTCCATCGGTTGTTCCGTCCAAGCCCTCCCGATGAACACGACGACGCATTCCGTTCCGACCCAGCCGGTTGGCTCCCTATGAACACGACGATGACGCTGTTTCTCCGTTCCGACCCAGCCATGTACACGAGCCCTGGCCGTACGTATGCGCGAGTAGGCGTTCGAGACCCCGCCCGTCTGTACACATACGTGGCCTTATTTTCTTTCTTGCACCCTGGCCGCTGTACGTACGTGTACATGCTACGTGCGCGCCTCTACTACGACACGTACGCGTCTCTACTACGACACGTGCGCGCCTCTACATCCACCAGTATATATGTACGTACACGTTCGCGACCAGAATGACAACGCTACGTACGCTTCGACCAGGTGGGTCCCGACTGTCAGGCACTTCCTTGCCTGCGAAGATGTAGCTAGTGGGTCCCAGCAGTCAGGGGGGCAAATTAATTTTTTTTGCCCGGACGCACTTCCTTGTGTGCGAAGATGTAGCAGGTGGGTCCCAGCAGTCACGGGGAAATGTTTTTTTCGTGAAATACAGTGGCCCGTCCGGTGGGTCCCAGCTGTCAGGTGGAGGAATAATTATTTTCCACGTAATAAGGAGGCACTTCCTTGCTGCGGCCGTGGACCCAGCTGTCAGCCTCTCCATGTACAGTCCACGTCCGACGGAAGTCGTTCCTTGACCACGTTGACCATGCCGCGCCGAGAGCACCAGGGCGGTGGACGACGGCGAGGCCTAGGAAGGGGACGACAGGGAGCCGGGGATGACGCGGCAGTGGAAGCCCGCGCGCAGAGGAGTACGAGGGTTCACTGGTTCGGCTGCGATGTGAGGCTGCCGTCGCCGCAGGGCCTGGCCAGCGGTGGGAATAGTAGGGGGCGGTGAGGCCTCCGCGGCAGCACAGCCGGCCACGGGAGGCAGGAGCATGCGGCACGACCGGCGCTGCTTTGAGCGGCTGGAGCAAGAAGACCAGAGGTTGAAGAAGCACTACGACCGTTGGATGGACATCGTACGGTCACTGGAGCTAGAATCGTGCATATTGACTAAGTTGACAAAGCCCTCCATCCCCGTCAACTTAGTAGGCCCACAAGTCAGCCTGCCACTATACTGGGTCCCAGCTAACAGGGGGAGTATTCATTTTTTTGTGCATAATAAGGAGGCACTTCCTTGCGTGCGAAGATATAGCTGGTGGGTCCGAGCTGTCAGCGGCGGTAACGTTTTTTTCATGAAATACAAAGGCCCTTTCGGTGGGTCCCTGATGTCAGGTGGAGGAATCATTATTTTGCGCGTAATAAGGAGGCATTTCCTTGCGTGCGGCCATGGACCCAGCTGTCAGCCTCTCCACGTACAGTCCACTTCAGATGCATGTCGTTCGTTGACCACGTTGACCAGGCCGCGCTGAGAGCACCAGGGCGGTGGACAACGGCGAGGCCTAGGAAGGGAACGACACAGAGGCAGGGAAGACTCGGCAGTTGTTTCCCACACGGAGGGGAGTACGACTGTACAAGGGTTTACTGGTTCGTCTGCCGTCGCTGGAGAATAACAGCAGGTGTGGGTGAGTAGAGGGATGGCTAGGCCAACGATGGGAGTACGGTGGGGCGGTGAGGCCTGCGCGGCAGCAGAGCCGGCCGCGGGGAGGAGGGAGCAGGCAGTCCCGCCGGCGCTTGTTTGAGTGGCTGGAACAGGAAGAGCAGAGATTGAAGAAGCACGGCGGCCGTTGGATGGACATCCAACAGTCAGTGCTTGTGCATCAACCTTTTTTTTTAGGAAAGCCTCAAATATGTGGAAAACAACATACAACCCATCTGCCATTATTTCTAATAATTTACAGCCCATTTGCTAATTATTAAGGTTTTTTTTGGAGCCCATATTCTTTTTGTTAGCATTACAAGCCATATTGTGGCCACGGTTAAAAAATTATACGAAATTTTGCATATTTCGGTGCGGTCCAAACTGTTTTTAATCCCGAAATTTCAACCCACATTCAAACAGATTTTAAAAATAAATGTATATCAATATAAAATCCAACAAATTCTCCACGCATAAAAATTAATGTAATTTAAAATCTCGAAATGAAAAAAAAAAGATATTTGAAACTAATTGCCGGTTTGATGTGTTTTAAAAATGTACAGCCCATTTCTCATTACTGATGGGCCATTTTCTCGGCCAGCCGAATGAAAGCTCTCCTCGTCTTGAAAGATTTGCAGCCCAACAGGCGTGACAAAGCGACTTACTTGGCAAATCACAAAAATACTGGGTTGTGGCCGTGGCCCCAGCTGTCAGCCTCTCCACGTACAGTACTCTTCCGATGGAATGTCGCTGACCATGTTGACCACGCCGCGCCGAGAGCACCAAGGCGGTGGACCACGGCGAGGCCTAGGAAGTGGACGACGCAGAGCCGGGGAAGACGCGACAGTGGATGCCCACGCGGAGAGGAGTACGAGCGTTCACTGGTTCGGCTGCGGTGTGAGGCTGTCGTCGCCGCAGGGCCTGGCTAGCGGTGGGAGTAGTAGGGGGCGATGAGGCCTCAACGGCAGCACAGCCGGCCACTGGAGGCAGGAGCAGGCGGTCTCCCCGGCGCTGGTTTGGGCGGCTGGTGCAAGAAGAGCAACGATTGAAGAAGCAGCAAGATCGTTCGATTCAAATCCAACGGTTACTGCTGCTAGAATCGTTTGTTGACTAAGTTGACAAGCCTTGCGTACGCGTCAACTTAGTAGGCCACAGGTCAGCCTCCCAACCCGTGCGCCCCAGATGTCAGTGGGAGGAATCATTTTTTTTCACGTAATAAGGAGGCAGTTGATTGCGTGCGGCCAGGCCAGTGGAGGGAGTAGGGTGGGCCGGGGAAGCCTGCGCGGCATCATAGCGGGCCACAAGAGGAGGGAGCAGGCAGTCCCGCCGGCGCTAGTTTAGGCAGCTGGAGCAGGAAGATCAGAGATTGAAGAAGCATGTCGGCCGTTGGATGGACATCCAACAGTCACTGCTGCTAGAATCGTGTGTTCACTGGCAAAGCCTTGCGTAAACAAGTCAGCCTCGAAATCTGTGGCGTGTACAACCCATTTGCTATGATTTTTATAATTTTTACTCATTTTCTAATTAATATGGAATTTATTGCAGCCCGTTTTCCATTTTTAGAATTGCTGGCCATTTTCTGGTCAGTACCAGGGTCAAAAAATTAACTAAATATGTGGGAAATTTTGAAAATTCGCAAATTTTTCCTGGGGAACGAAATATTCTTAATCCAAAAATTAATAGCCATACTAAAACAAATTTAAAAATAAATTAGTACTATGTCATATTAAATCCAATGAAATATGTATAAGATATCAGTGAAGAACAAAAACAAAAACAAACTTATGTCCCATTTGCTATAAATTTTTTGGAATTTTCAACCCCTTTTGATATTACTTTTAACAGACATTGACCATACTCTTAAGTCAGGCCGGAATGCATCCCTCCTCGTCTTGAAAGATTTGCAGCCCAATAATTCGGAGAAAACAAATAGGCCTAGCTTGGGTATTCTTCAAAAAGAAATACTGGGCTACCTATTTTCCCAAAGAACTGGTGCATGAGCATTTAGCTTTATTTATTTATTTATTTATGTTTAGGGGACCATGAGCATGTACCTGGGCCGGATTCATGTGAGAGCCTCCCTTCCAGTTAATTATGGGCTTTTCTATTGGGTCTTCATCAGTGGGCTGCATGTTATCAACAAGTGGAAAATGTGTTCCGTACGAAAAATAGTATGCGCTACGTACGGTACGGGGCACTAAAGGATCGAACCGTGCAACGACTTCCAAAACATTGTGTTTGTCGTTCTAACAACACATTTATTCAACCAACAGACGAAATATACTACTGATTGTACATTGAAAACAGCAGCAGCAGCAACCAGGGCTGGGGGTGCAACAGAAGCAGTAAGCAGGCCAGAAGAGTGAAGACGCAGCTCTCTCTTCCAAACCAAACATCAGCCATCATTACAAAAGGGCTACCAAAAAGAACAAGTGTATGCATCAAACTAAATAAAGACCCTACTACACCAAGTGTACACATCTAACTAACTGGCTCAGTTAGACGTTACTATTTATTAAGCTGTGGAGATTGGCTGACGGCTTGAACCAGATGGGTGCCTGACGGGGGAAACTCCAGCCAGCAGGTCGAAGTCTGATACTTGTGACCCTCTCTCCTACGTTGGGCTGCAGAGCATGGCGGCACATATCAGGGTATGGTGCATGCAGAGACGCATGGTACGTTGTGTACACACAGTTTTGCCTGATGAACGAAACCGCGCTGCCATCATGATCCTAGCCGTCGGTTATCTCCTGGTTAATCAGTAATTCAGTCCGACAAATAGAGAGCGTGTACCAAGGCTACTTACCAGCCTCCAGTCAAAAATTCCTGAAGGCCCAGAGAAGCTGGGATCCTGCTCAAAGACCTTGCAGTGACTGTGATTGTATTCCGCGAAACAACACGTCCGGTACGTGCGAACGATCATCAATCTTTCGCCGTCGTCTGATCGAGCCAGGAACCACCTGCAACTGCCATGCCACTTTTCTTTGAAAGGTTCTGGGATTAGGAAGGGTAGGGACACCAGGCGGCCTACAACATCATATCAAGTTGGAGTCAAATAAAAAAGGGCTCTTGATTTAGTCAATCTTAAGAACAGCATGTTATGAGCATGAATATTTTTCAGCAAATGTTGACAGTAATATAAGCAAGCCATCATGATATCATAGGAAAGTAACATACTGCTGTAACAGCCATTTGTAGCGATGACTGAAGTAGGCCAGCAATACGTCCAGCCATAGAAGGAGTCGACAGCGTAAATGAAGCCCTTGTGTTCAATGGCATCAGAGAACCATGGAGGATGTATGATCCTGCGATGGACGTGCAGATTTATCCACTTACCGCAGTGACCTGTCAGATAGGCGAGACCGCGGTTGAAGAATGCAATTAGCCTGAAGTCTTTATAATTCGCAGATCTTGTGGGCACTTGGCAGATTACAACCTTGAGCAAATCAAACTTGGTATCATGTTGGCTACTGTAAGATTCCGAGTATTCTGGGCCGCGGTGCCAAAGCAGTGCAGTGTTAATCCAAGGAAGGGGGATCAATCGCCGGGTGTAGACCTCCACGAGCATCCAGCTGCCGCGACCGTCGACGAGCACCATCCAAGACGTGTTCATGCCGGCCCAGTACATACCGTTAATGTAGTTGAGGCTGACGGGGATCGGATCGCAGTCAAGGGGGTTGATGCTCGCCACCCTACGATAGTTATGCTGCGTGACACGCCGTTTCTGAAGATCAGGCGGCATCAGCTAGCAAGGAGATGGCTTAAAAAGCTCCGGCCTGAGGGCTTTGAGTAAACGGTACAGCCCCGACGAGCACGCGGAGAGCGGCATGGTACTGAGATTGTCCACACGCGAAACAATGAGCTTGATTACCTCTGTGGGGAGCGAATTCCAGCCACTCTTTCGGCGGACGCTGCTCGGTTTTGCCATTGTTAGCGGGGATGGAAGATTGGACGAGATTATGTGCGAACAAAGATGGAGAAGCGAATATGTGCTGCGGGAAGTGGGGAGGTGATGATGACTACAGCACGACGCTTGACTTACGAGACACATACCAGCAGCGTAGGGTCATGTCGATGCCAGACAACTTGCTTGAGTGATCACAGTACTGGTACTCCCTACAGTGCTATGCCCTAACTTGCTTGAGTAGAGTAGTAGAGTAGGACTCTGCTCTACTACTAGCACCGGAGGAGTAGTATATTCTAATCTAAAATGGTTACAAACTTCAATGCCTGAGTGTGGAACGACTACGAACCATGCTCAAAGACCGTGTCTACGTGGTGTTTGGACATGGGCGACAACCTCAACGCCAACGTTGCTGCTCCCATTGCACCGTATGTGTTTCTGTCCTTCCTGTTCGAAATTGTGGTAGAATTCATGTTCCTACTTTGTATCCTACTACTATGCTAGTCCACATGATTAGTTTCATCTCTGTTATAGCCGTCATGATTTATTTTGTGCTTATTCGGATTAAATCTCGTAGTAACTTGCTCATATATTCAACTGGCGCAACGTCCCCTACAGCCACTCCCGTTTCATGGACGGCCTGGTCGATGCCTCCAAGGAGCCCTTCGTCCACTGCTATGAGTGCCCAATGCCGTTTTGTGGCTCGCCGGCGGACATGGTGCATCACCTCATAGATGCGTGCAGCGGTCACTGCTGGCCCTTGGCGGAGAACATCAAGTACGACACGTGCTACCCGTTCACCATGCCGGAGTCGCTCGAGGATCACCGCCGCTTGCTAGTCTCAGAGGACGGCAGCGTCTTCCTCTTGATCGTGGGCACTGGCAAGGCCCGCGCAGGGCGCCGCCCTGTCTCTGAAATGTGCATCAGGGGTGACGCCGCTGACGCTGACACTGACACGAGGCCAATGTATGGGTGTGTGGTCAGTGTTACTACCCGTCGGGGTCGCGTGGGCGGCGACACCGGCCTCATCGAACGGACTTGGACTCTGGGGAGCTGGGACTATCCCACCAATGTGGACTTGGAAAACCCATGGCCTTCTTTACCCGCCGACGCGGTGCACGGGGACTCCAAGGAGGTTCACCTGGAAGTACGCATTATCAAGTTAAATGTTGATCATTAGTCTTCGCTCAATGTAATCCGCTGTCTAAGCATGTGGAGACTTCCAAGCAGGATCTTGCTCTATTGGAGTATCGCGCATGAATAAAAGTGTATCCGTTTATGGTTTAGTCTAGAATCTTCCATGTATGAATTTTTACTATAGTACTGGTGAAAGACTTACGATGAACCATTTCTTACATCTCCTCTGCCCGCTTGCAAGTCATCCTGATTTAATCCCTCCGTCTAGGTGTATAAGGGCATGGTTAATATTACTTAATAGTATAGCCAACTGTTGATTATAAGAAAGTGCCATGTCATCTGTAGCCAACATGTATAACAATCGATACTCAAAAACTAATTCTTAAAGATCATTTCTTGCAAAGCACAATAAGTGTTATTTCTTCACAAGTTTTGGATGCAGGTTGAACAGTTGAATGCTTTAGTTTGCAAAAGATACCTTTTTATCTATTTCACCCGGATGTTTGTGAGCTCTAGAGATGAAATAATATCCGAAGAAACCTATCGATACCCGTTACACATGAGATGACCCCCACAACCTTTGTCAAAATAAACAACTCCCTGATCAATGCATTTCACTCTTCGGTGCAACGCACGGGCACCTTACTACTATAGATTAGTACGACCAAAAATTGAACTAACATTATATATAGTACGATAAATGCTGATGCATGTCACCTAAAATTATATCATTCAAAACTATGTTCAAATACGAATCCAACGATATAGTTTTTGTTGACATGCACTAACATTTTGTCAGTTAAATCTTCAGTCAAATTCAATGGGGGACTAATAAACCACGACCGATGTAGTACAAGTGTAGAGGGTGGCGCTGCACGGGAGTCTCACCTCTCACCCCGCTCGTGGTGCGGCAGTAAAGCCGTCATATCACAAAACCCAACCACTCCCAGTAATAAGTGGCCTGGTAAAATAAACAGACAAGCAACCATCACATCCCTCCGTCTTTTTTGCATTTCATCTCTCTGCATTTACTTTCTCCGGTTCATCTCGCACACTCGATCCCTAGCTACAACTCCTAGGGCCAGTTCTTTTGGCGGCTTCCCCAGCTTTTCCCACAAGACTAGTCACAGTGGAGAGTAACAATAAGGCGCCTCACTCATTTATTTGGGCTTCTAAACTACTACTCCGTCCTGGTTTATTCCTCACCATTGTAATTTGTGCTAAATTTTGACCAAAGATTTAACTAGTTTATTCCTCACCATTGTAATCCCTCCGTCTAGGTGTGTAAATCATCTTACAAAAACCAAATTATCCCAAAACACTTAGGCGCGGTGCATTAACTTCTACCTCATTTCTTGTTTCTTGACATATCAACCAATAAGAGATAAAGAGTGTGCATGCTTTTAATGACTTGAGATATCAAACACGACATGCAGTGGTTAGTTCATTGCATGCAATACTATTAATTAGCAAATAAACATTAACGTTTCTCGTTTTCTCCTCCTCCTTGGTCACGGTGCATAGCCTAAGATGACTTACTCACCTAGATGGATGGAGTAGTGCATGTGACATGCACTAACATTTCATTAGTTAAATTTATGATCAAAATTTGACACAGATTACAATGGGGAGCAATAAACCAGGACGGAGGTAGTAGTTAGAGCATGGTTAATAGTATAGCCAGCTGCTGGCTATAAGCCAGTGTCATGTCATCTACAGCCCATCTTATAGCCAACATGTACAATAATAGATCAAAAGAGTGTACTAATTTTGTATTATGTGGCCCACTTCTCATTCTCACAAAGTGCCTAGGAGCACGTGCTAGAGCTGGCTCTTCACGAAGAGCCCGCTTACCTTCTCTCTCCTCTTCTCTTTCCTCGAACTAAGCAGAAATATACTAGTTTATTTCTTATAGCCCGCTGACTCAACTCTATTGTACTTGCTCTTATGGGATTACTAATCTAGAAGCCTAAAAGAACTGGCCCTTGGTACTCCTACTAGTAGTAGTACTCAAGTTGGAATTCCAATTGCACGGCACAACTTGTTAGGCAAAAAAATCGATACAGGGTGTAGGAAGCGGTTTGGGAATTTGCATGCCTTTCCAACCAATGAGATACTCCATACATAGTACGACAGAGAAATAACCACAGAGAAGGAAGCTAAAAGTAAACAATCAAACGAGCATTTTTGCATTTGTTTTGCATTGAATCATTTCACAAGTTTGACTAGTGCTGTTTTTCTACTTTTACAAAAACCGCATCGTAATGTTAAAACTTGCATTTGCACGTACATAAGTAATAGTAGTACTCCCTCCGTCTAGCTGTATAAGTCTTCCCTCCTTCTTGGTCACGGTGCACAACCAAAGATGACTTATTGACCTGGACGGAGGGAGTAGCACAGTCTGGAAGAATATATCGAGAGAGACGTGTAGTGCGATAGTATATAGTAAAGTTTGTGCTATATGCACGTACTTGCAAAATGCGTACGAATACACAAGGTTTCCAAACTTTCCCTTTTACATACTTAATTAAGGACGCTAAAAATTCCTGAACGTTCGGGATTTATCATTTGCGTCCCAAAACTAATGAGATCGCCTTACGAAACAAAAATACTCCTCCTAAAAGCCACGGCGCTCGCAGGAGCGCTTGCAGCGCGGCCGTTTCCCAGCGCGCCGACACAACGCCTCTTCCTCAGCCTAGCAACTCGCGAGGTGCTGATTGGCGGCTTGCCGGCGGGCGAGCGCGATCTCACCGGTGTGGTGATCCGGTGCCAACAGGTACTCCTCCTCGCTGGAAGCGTGCACCCGGTCCACGTACCGCCAAGCGTAGATGAGGCGCTTGGGCCCGACTACACTCAGGGCATCGGCACGGGCGTCCTCCGCCACCCTCACGGCCCTCGCACGAGCCTTCTGCCAAAGAGCCAATTGCCTGACTCTCTCGGACACGACATAGGCCTCCCAGGCAGCTTGTTCCGCGGTGCGCTTCTCTTCCTCGGCCTTCTTCTCTGCCTCTATTTTTGGCGCGCTCTGCTGGAGGCAAAGCCTCCCACAAGGCGACATCCATTTCTTTCCAAAGCTCCTCAAGGCTGGAGGGCTTGGCAGGCGGCGCAGCGTTCTCCTCATAGCGGGGAGCCGACGCGTCCTCCGGCGCGCGTGCTGGCGAGATTGGGAACGCCGACGCGTCCACCTCGACGCATCGCGGCGAGGAGCGGAACGCCGACGCGTCCTCCTCGACTACTGGCGGCGAGGAACGGAACGACGACGTATCGCGTCGCGGCGAGGAGCGGAACACCGACGCGTCCTCCTCAACTAGTGGCGGCGAGGAACGGAACAGCGACGCATCGCGTAGCGGCGAGGAGCGGAACACCGACGCGTCCTCCTCGACTAGTGGCGGCGAGGAACGGAACGGCGACGCGTGACCGTTCGCGCGGTGCAGCGAGGGGCTCCAAGGGCTTGGGAGGGGCGATGCCATGGTGGTCGACGTGAGAGGGAGGGGGAGGAGATAGCGATGAACGTGAACGTGAGGGGAAGGAGATAGCGATGTCGTGGGAGGCGCAGTATTTATAGCGAGCAATGGCACACCTATGTAAGATATGGACTGAGCTGCACTGACTTAACTGCAGGTCCAGTTGCGTCATTGACATGTGGGCCAGACCCCTGTTGGGCCCATATGTCAATGACCCAATGCACCTGTAGTTAAGTAACAGCTACGTGGGCATATTTGTTGGAGTAAATTACGGGGGAGCGAAGGGGTGGAAATATTGCTGGTCACAACGGATTGGACGAGCGTGGGGGAGGAGAGTCATGCATGCAGATTTTTTCACACGGGGTGGAGTGGTGGGACCGCCGGAGGGAGAAGGAGAGTTTGGCAGGCATATTGTTTCCACACATGGAGAGGAAAAGATTTGGAGACGAACGGGCTTCCTGCAGGTATGGGGAACGGTGCATAATAAGTCATCTTGCATGCCGGCCAGGTATAGTCTCAAGTCATTAAAAACATACACGCCCCACACATGTTCATATTTCATGGTGCACTAAATTATTGCATGCGATGATTAACGCTGGCCATAATGGTGGTATCTTAGCTGGTATCATGCACACGGGAATAGCAAACATGCTGATGTGGCAAAGAATTAAAGAAGAGAGGGGGTTAGAGTAACTAGTGTTCATGCATGCATTGGTAAACACATTTTTTTGTGAAGAACGACATCACTAGTTGAGTACTTTTGCAGACTTCAAAAACTATTCCACCGCCTCTACTATCTTGCTAAGAGTAGGTGAATTTTTTGAATTGAGCCCTTTAAACTAGAAGGGAGGTAGTGGTACTCTAAGGCTGGTCATAGTGGGGAGTAACTTAGACTAGCTATGTTACTACCTCTATAGTGCATAGTATTATAGATTAGTATCATATGTGGTCTCATTTATTGCCATGCATGACACATAGTAGCATCACATTTATTATGTTACGGTATCTACCTATGTTACTATAATCATCTCTCTCTTATACTCATTATAATCAGTATTGTAGATATTGATATTTTTAGTATAAATTTGGTCGTGGGATTTCATTGATGCCTGTCAAAGCGTGGAGGAAGCGGAGCTTAGGGTTTGCATTGCCGGTCGCTACATAGGTATTTCTCTTCATAATCCTGTAATTTTAGAGACTGATTGCGCTTTTGTGGTAGCGTCTCTTGCATCGGGGGACAATGATAGGTCTGCTATGCGTGACCTGAAGATGAAAGCATTGAGCATCTCGAAGTTGATCAACAATCTTCAATTGTCAAAGATTAGCCATTCGGCCAATAAGGTGGCACACTTAATCGCTAAGTATAGCTTTGACAATAGATTAGATGGTATTCTTGTAAATAACATACCGCCCTGTGTGGTGAATATTGTATCGAATGAGTGTGCTGGTGTGGCTGGTTAACTAATATAAGGTGGTGTTCAAAAAAAGTATAAATTTGGTCAAACACTTTGCAAACGGTTGACAGGAGTAAAAAGGACCAGAGGGAGTATCATGCATGCGGAGTAGGCAAAAAAAATCCGTGTCTAAAAAAAGGCAAAAAATATTGCTCATTTATAGCCGGTTGAAGTCTCAAAGGGCGCGACCGCGCGAGGGAGGCGAAGGTCGTGGGAGGCGCGACATTTGCCGGAATTAAGTGAAGTTACATCCACGCGCCGGCATGGCGTGCGAACAGGCAGAAGCTATACCGTCAGGCCTACGATATGGGTCTAGTAGACATGACATCAGTGGGTCCCGCATAGTTCTCGAGAACTCTTTGGGGGCTTGCAGCCGTTTATTCACCGGGCAAGCCAGCAACCCCACGCCGTTCGCACGCCCTACTCGTCCCCGTCTTCTACCTTACAACAGTTCGCTCCCAGTCGTCCCGTCCTTTCACATTAGTTCGCTCCCAGTTTTTTTTTGCGGGGTACAACAGTTCAACTTCTCCTAACCCTCCTCCAAAATCCATGGCCTCCCAAATCTCCATGGTCGCCGCTGAGTACCAGGTTAGAGCCATCACCGGTGATCAGTTCATCGCCAGCTACACACGTGGATCCGAGACGGTGAAAGCATGGCTTGCTCCCTTCCTACGCATGTTCAACAGTTCAACGGATGAGTGGGTCGCTGGGCTAGATGTTGAGTACACCACAGTCCTGGGATGAGAGAAGGATCTAAAGGACGAAGAGAGGAAGAAGCTCACCATGATCCAGGTTTGCCTACATAACGTTTGCTTGGTCTACCACATATGCCATGCCGACGTTGAGTGCCAGGATTTTAAGAACTTCCTCAAGGAAAAAACAGTGAAATTCGTTACTGTAGGCTTTAAGAACGACAGGGATGTCCTGCATCGGATAGGTCTTGTTGTAGGCCAGCCCTTCGATCTCCAGAAGGCAAGCCTGGTGTCCTCCTCTCAACCTTCAATGCTGACCCTGGCAGCAGCCATGATTGATCCTTCATACGCTAAACTGAAGAAACCTCATCACGAGTTTCATCATGCATGGGAGTCGAAGACATTAGATGAAGATCACATCATGTACGCAGCAATGGATGCCTACCTTTGTTTAAATATCTACAAGGTTTGGATGAAGAAGCATAGCCCAGTGTCCGGTTCAAGCAAAGAAGCATCGGCGAAGAGGAAGAGGAAGAGGGACGAGCACGAAGTCGAGGACGTGGACTCGGACTCCGAGTAGGTGGCAGTGCCGTCGCTCATGCTGGTTCTACTGCAGTGTCAAGCGGACTAGTTGCTTAGTTTATTTTCAAGGGTGTGTTGTGCTGAGGCCCCAGCAGAACTATGTTTATGTTCTTTCTCATTATTTGAACTCTTTAGTACGTACAGTAGTACTAGTACTATGTCTTACTACTGTTCTTCTTGCAGTTGGTACTACTGCTCGTATCTTCGTGTTCCTACTGTACTTAATATGTTCGTACTAGTAGTATAATTTGGGTCAGTCAATTTGTGAAAGAAGTTCGACGGAGCGAAGGAAGAAGACGGCAGAAGAGGTGGAAGAAACCCTTCTAGCCATCCATGTTGCATCAAACGGCTCACATGAGTCGACTGACCCAAATTGCTCCTTCAGATTGCAGGATCCACGTGGCATTCAAGGTCTCGAAGGTAGATTCCGCGTCCGCACCCGGTTTGCGGGCTCGACGCGCGCGCGACCGGCTTCCGCCGTGACAGCCACCATTCGCGCCTCCTCCGCGCGGGCGGAGACGACAATGACACGCTAGTTCCTCCTCGCCGGCGTGCTGGAGCACACGCTCGTCCTCCTCTTCGTACGCTGCGTGCATAGACGCGGCTCCACCAGCTGCTCGCGTGCTTGGCAGCGCGGCGGCATCGCGAGGAGGGACTGCAGACGACGTGAGCGGGCGAGCCTTCGGCTTCATGGCACAGGGATGGCGGCGACAAGGCGGTGATGGGCGAGAAATTGTTGGCCGGAGCAGGCGGGCGCCGGCATGCGCAACGGCGGCGGCGGCATATTGATGAGTGCGCATGTGGGAGCTTACTTTAGTTTTATATATAAGGTTGGTCAAACTTAAAAGAAAACCGTACTAGTACACGTAAACATTGGGCTTAGGCAACGCTTTTATTAGTTAGTACCATAGCCACGATACGGAATCATGTGCAAGCGCGTGAACCGCGGCCGCGCGGTCGATCGAACGGTGCGTCACCGTGTTGCGCTCGAAGGACATCCACCAAACCTTTTTGTGTGTGTGAAAACAATCCTCGAATATTACTCAACTTTTTTTTGTTGTGAAAGTTCTTGACGCTGCAATATTTTCATATATTTGAATTTAGCTCCAGTTCGTGTTTATTTGGATTTGGACGTTTTAGGTGCGCCCTAGTTTTTTTTAATACTGATTTTGTGTGTGTGACTGAGAGAGAACGTGTGTATGTGTCCATATGTGTGTTGTGGCGGGCAATGTGGAGACGGTGTGCGTGTGATACAGACATAGAGAGGTGTGAATGTGCAAATGATCATGCATGAGTGAGACATAGACAGATGCCGATACGTTGTGTATACATGAGAGAACGGTCTTCTAGTTTACTTTGTGTGTGTATGTGTATGTGTGTGAGTTTGAGCATGTTGTGAAGTACTATAGACCTTGTATACATCTTGGGATTCGACAATGATTGTAACTATTGAATTGTATAGACCATTACATTCGAAGTCAATAGCCTAATATATTTATTTCACAATTTCAACAAATGATTAGTTCACTACAAACTAAGAAAACAAATGTGTACTCCCTCCGTTTTTATTTAAGTCCGCGTATTAGCATTGGTCAAAGTCAAGTTTTGTAAACTCTCAGAAAGCTTATAACAAAAATATTAACATATACAATAACAAATAAATACCATTAGATTCATTATTGAATGTACTTTCACATCATACATATTTGTTATGGTAAATGTTTATATTTTTCTATAAACTTGGTCAAACTTTAGGAAGTTTGACTTCGGTCAAACCTAATATGCAGAGTTTACTACTACTACTCGCTAGTTGCTTAGCCGAATCACTCAACACGCCACACGGGGAGTCCAGTATCACAAAATTCTGAGGTCGGCGGGAAAATCTCCCGCGACCCTGATTCGAGCAGTGGGAACTTACCATCATAGCCTTCGGAATAGGCCTACGGATGACGCTTGGTAGGGGGCTGTTTTCGTAACTTCAGGTTCACCCTACCCAGCCAACCCCACCCCGGCACCCAGAGTAGTACACCTGAATACTCCCCATTTTCTATCCCCACCGCAAAATAGACTTCTCCACAGCACCGCAGCCTTCGTGCTCCTCCCCTTTACATCGGTGCACTCGTCCACCGCAGCGCATCTGCCTCATCGACGACCTTGTAGGCCGCACTGGAGCCGGTCCACCGTCGTCGTCGTACACGGAGCCTCTTCCCCGGCATCGTCTTCCACGGTCTCGGATTTGCTTCCCGGAAGCCGACGCCAAGCGCAGAAGTACCACCGTCGTGGACAATGAACTGACTCCCGTTGCCGACCATGACTCACAGAGGCCGCCGCGACCATCGTTCTCCTCCTCGATTGGTAATGTGTGTATTGAATCACTTAGCAGTACATGTGCAGTTCCAATTTTGTTCATACCTACCCTTCAAATTTCCTGGGTGCTATTGTTCCCGTAAAAGTAATTGGTTATGGCCTCCATTGTCCAACAGAATATCAGCTTGTAATTGTGTGTCGCTCCTGTATCGCGCTGTGCTTGGGTAGGTTTTTCATCTGTACCCAGTAGTGTGGCAAATGATGGAAAGGTTTTTAGAACTAGCAAGATGCCCATGCGTTGCACGCATCAAGATGCATTTGTATGAGTAGTTTATCTTGTGGGAGAAAAGGATGAACGAGGGAAGGCCTTATTTGCAAATCTGGAGAGGGGTATGGGTATCTTTTTGCAAAATTCCCATTTGTTTCCTTCCTATCTGTCAGATATAAATCGGACGGCCTATATTGCAAGAAAAAAAAAGTATAGAGAAAAAAAAGTAGACAGTAAAGGAAGTAGAGATAAATATTAAATATTAAAAATATAATAAATATAACAGTAGAGAAGAGAGTAGAGATAGCAGAGACGTCGGGAAAGGATCGCGCGCGCGCGGGAAAAAGCGGCCGGCGTCCGGCGCGCTTTATAAAATCCAACGCCCTCCCACCGCTCTGTGCCTTGCCACCGCTCTCTCCCCGCTCTGTGCCTCGCCACCGCTCTCTCCCCGCTCTTTTTCGCCTCGCCGCCGCCGCGCCACCATGCCGCCGCGTCGCTGGGAAACTTGGGGATACCGCGGCATCCGCGCGCGCCCCTCCGGCGGCTTCTCCGCCGAGATCCGGTTCCGCGGGATGCGTCTCGGCCTCGGCAATTTCGGCACCGCCAACGAGGCCGCCCGCGCGTACGACGCGGCGGTGTGGCGCCTCCGGTGGCCTCATAGAACATTGAACTTCCCCAATGTGCCGACGCGGGAGCGGGCGCAGGAGCTCGCGCCTCTGCCGCGGCTTAGCACCGACGAGGATCGCCGCGACAACCGGAGTCAGGAGCACCGTCTCGTCATCGCCGAGATGGACGAGGAAGCCATGGCGCTGTGGCGCCAACACTTCCCGCAAGACATCATCAAAGAGCGTGAGTTCTACGTGCAAAGGATGGCGGATAGGGATAAGAGGAGGGCGGAGCGAGACGCCTATCGCGAGGACAAGCGTAGGCGAAAAGCGGACGCTCAATTCAACATGAGGCTAGGAGCAGCGTTGCCCTGGGAATCCGACGATGATCGGTATCTTCACGCCTACAGTCAGACATCGGAGGAGGACATCACCGAGGAGGAGTCGGACGACGAGGAGTAGTTGAATTATCTTTTTTTATCTATCTATGCTGAGAACTATCCTCTACTCTCTAGTATCTACTTCTCGATCTCAGCACTGTAAACGCTTTTTTAAAGCTCCGCGCGTTGCGATTCTGTTGGCGATGCTCTAACATGGCAGACGAGTGCTTTAATGTTGCCCACAAGATGCGCGAGTATTACTAGTAGTATATTTTTCTTGCCATGTTGAGATTTTAAAACCACGAGTGCGAACATGCAGAGGAGCAATGAAGACCAAACACGGGATATTCGGGACATCTTCAAGGAGCGTGGCAAGTTAAAGACGAGCTGCACCGAACCTGTAAAACGAGCTTTGGTAAGTAACACCCTTTCAATTACTTTCGTGTAGCCTCGTGTTCTTCGATGTGTATATGTTGTAGTTTCTGTTTCTCTTAAGCGTGGTGTTCTTCGATGTGTAATAAGAAGAGTCTTAATCATCCTAATGATTTCGTTTTTAGCTTGATGTAGGAAGTGGGTGTTCTCACCTTGTAGTCTGTTTTTATTTTATTTTTCCTTTTGAATTCACTTCTCCGAGTTCTGTTTATCTAGCTTCTACTAAATGGATCTAGGTTGCTCTGAGTATTGATCTCAAAAAGAAGTAACTTCATGTCAGGATGCAGTTCCTGCGAGGAGGGAAGTATGGTCAACCTCAAGATCATGTTTTCAAAATGAGGCTGGATTACACACAAGGTGCAAATTCCCAGATGATGCTGGATTACACACAAGCCAGGTGGAGTCGTCAGCTGTTCGTGTCCTCGTGGCATTAGTAAAGGTTGAAAGAAAGCGTGCAGCAGCCCTTGAGAATGTGCCTGAGTTCCTGAAGAAGCGAAAAGAGCAATCAGATGCTC
The DNA here is from genome assembly GCF_018294505.1 of Triticum aestivum. Lineage (NCBI taxonomy): Eukaryota > Viridiplantae > Streptophyta > Magnoliopsida > Poales > Poaceae > Triticum > Triticum aestivum. The sequence continues at coordinate 469,974,780 of NC_057808.1, forward strand.
TCTTCACCCAAGCCAAAGAAGAGATGGAAGATGCCAGAAATAAGCTAGCAGAGGCAGAGCGGGCTAGGCGTCTCCTGCTATCTAAAACTGTTGTCAATACAAAATTTCCTTCATAATAGCTAGGTTCAAATGTTTATCCAGTCAGCATGCCTATTGTGATGTCCGTGCATCTACTGATGTGGCACAAAATGTTTTTTTCGGGTCATGTAATAACAGCAATTACTTTCCAAACAATAACAGACGAAGCATTGGACATGGTATAGTTCACGCGCAAACCCGACATTCCAAGTTCAACTTCCACATCAAACTCATGTTCACCGATATCTGCACATTCATACATAATGTCCACAACCATGATTCACTTCAAAGCCAAAAAATGTGAGGAGAGTTATAAATAAAGAAAATCCTCTACTAGTTCCTGCTACCAGTGCGAGCACAACAAGTCAAGACCATGCGTAAATTAATTATATTTTAGTCATTTTTTGTGTTCTAAAATGCCTGTCGGCTCGCGGAAGGACGTGTTGCCGGCACACGCGCGGATTCAATGAAGGCAGGCGGGGCAGTCTTAAGCTGGTTGCACGCGGCGAGGAGGCGTGCTCAGCCGGGCCTGCAGCAAGTGCCGCCCTCTTGGCCGGCGCGCGGGTTCAATGCCTGCACTATGAGAGGTCGCGTCCGTGTCAGAGCAATCACTCCCTCCAGTCCTTTTTTGTTTGAGTATAACGAAATCTCGTTTTCCATTCAAATTTTACAAGTAAAATTCGTGGACAAACTTTGACCCAAAGTACGATGGGGACTAGTAAACCAGAATGGAGGTAGTAGTTTTTTTTAATCAAAGAAGGGTTTCCCCTTCAGATTTTCATTACTGAAAACCAGCATCTAAATCTAAACCATAGTATTTGCCCTAGAACTACCAGGTTCAACATCTCGCAACATAAACCCATACAACCTCCATCGCAAAAAAACACCATACAACCATACGCCAAGGAGGTACGTAGTACTATGAATTCCATTTTCGCTCCATACCAATCGTTCTAAAAACTACTTACTACTTATAACGCGCCATTGAAAATCGGAACTCTTAACCCCGATAAAAAACGATATTTTAAACGTGGCTACTCGATCTGTGGCAACTGGCGAGCCACCGCGCTCCAAGTCGTTCACCTGTGGTCCCGACCATCAACTCCTACGGATCAAATTATAACGCGAGCTGACTATTCCTACAAAGGTGCTCCACCACGTACCCGGTACCCGCGAATGCAGCAATCGTGCACCTAGGGTTTTAGGGTTTATTTGTTAACGTCGCATTTACGTAACACTCATGTGTGCGAGACAGCGAGAGGTCGACTGCGTGCGTGCGCCTCTTCTCTTCGTATATGTACTCCACCGTTTGTCTGGTGTCCAAAAAAATATAATAACTACTAGCAATGTGCCAATGCGTTGCCACACGATCAAAGTAGATTAATACATATTCACCGATTTGATAGAAAAAAAAGTCTAGTTTTGAAATACGTATATACTAAAAATATGTTATGTTTCACTCAAAATATATTCCTTTGGCGGTTTTGATGAGATAAGGGAGGAATGTTGTTGGTTTCAAGATTCGAGAAGTGGTATATGTCTAATTTCTACTCTTACTAGCAAGATGCCCGTGCATTGCACGGAACATCAAGATCTTGTGGGAGAAAAGGATGAATGAGGGAAGGCCTTATCTGCAAATGTGGTGAAGACTGCGGGTAAATTGCCAAATTTTCCTTCCTATCCGTCAGATATAAATCGGACGACCTACATTGCAGCATGGCAGGCCCACCATCATCACCAACTCTATTTTTTATCCCTACTCTTATAAAAAGCATTGTCGGTGATGATCGTGTGCCTGCCATCCTGCAATATAGGTCGTCCGATCTATATCTGACGGATAGGAAGGAAACTATGGCAATTTTGCAAAAAGATACCCACACCCCTCTCCACATTTGCAAATAAGGCCTTCCCTCATTCATCCTTTTCCCCCACAAAATAAACTACTCATACAAATGCATCTTGATGTTCCGTGCAACGCATGGGCATCTTGCTAGTTGTTGCAAAAAGCCCATGTGTGTGTGAGAGAGAGGGAGAGTGGAGGAGGACGGAGTGCATGTGTGACAAAGACACAAGGAGTGTGTGTGCGATAGGTATCAGCTTAAAATGAGGCGATAGTGTGTGTGTGCACGATCGAGAGGGCATGTCTCAAGAAGGGAAGAAAAATCTACATAGATACAAGGAGCGGGAGAGAGACATGTATGCGATGGTGGAAGCACGAGTGTGCGGGTGTATAAACCTATCTAGAGGCTAGCTAGTCGATAAATGTTTGTGAGAGAAATACGAGTCGGGGTGCGAAAGCGAGAGTTTTGTGTGTGTGAGAGAGAGACGGTAGTCGGGAAGGGGAGTGGAAGCAGGAGTTGTGTGTGTGTGTCTGTGAGAGAGAGAGGAGACGGTAGTCGGGGTTGTCTGATCAGTAAACAAATGAATAATGTCAGTCTGGGATGGAGACGAAAAGGAGGCCGGAACAAATGTTGTGTCTACAGGAGAGAGAGAGAGTAATTTTAGTGGTATGAGTCATATGTAGAGACATATAGGGTGTGTGATAGAATCCCATAGAGAGAAAGACAAAGTGAAAGACGAGTGGAGACTGTGTGTGTGGCGGTGAAAAAGAAAGCTTAGGTACCGAGTGATACCAGAGAACAGTAGAGACGTGAGAGATAATGAAAACCGTGTAATGTATAATGATAGGAAGAGTGTGACACTTCTCAAGGGAGACGTCGAGAGACCATGTTTGCCAGGATAGGAGAAACATGAAGTGAGCGTGCGGGTGAGCTGGAGAAAAGAGAGTGATAGCTACCTGAAGGAGCATGCATGCGAGAGAGATGGGTGTGAAAGGAGTGAACAAAAAAGGGACTTGAATATTTGAATTCGAGATGATGATACATGTAATCCATACTCGAACCAAAATTGATCTATCAAACATGCATAATCATATGAATTCACGCACATCTATGTTATGTAATATGTAGATATTACTGATCCATACATTTTAGTAGAACATAATTTGGTTAAAAAAATTTGAATTCAACCTTAAGATTCGAGATCGTCGTATTTGTAAATCATATTATACATATAAAGGAGCAGAATTCTTTGTTGTGCTTTTGAAAGTATATATAAAAAATGATGTATATAGAATGTAAGTCCAATTGAAAATGGATCCCGCCCGAAAAAGAATAGAATACAAATGGGATTCGAATTGAGTTGGCACGGTAAACGTGCACTCTGCAAAATTTGAACGAAGCGGGGAAAGTCGCAGTAACCGCCCGAAACCAAAATCTGCGGATGGAAATCACTACTGCCTATCCCTGCCACGCAAAGCCTAACTGCTGGATTTCTATAGGTTTCGATAGGGGTAGGTTTGTAATTTCACCCAAATGTGACGTAACCGCCTCTCACCCGGATTCATACACGGTGGGCACCAAAACACAGTGTGTCCTCGGCCGAAAACAAACTCCCTCCCCGATTCATATTCATACATGGTGGGCGCCAAAAACAAACTCTCGTCGGCAAATATTCGGTGTATGCGAGATTACCGTCCTATCCCCAACCGACTAATGTTGCTGTGATGTAGTAGAAATTTGAAACGGGGGCTAAGTTTGTAAATTTCCTCGCATTTGAGACAAGCGCGCCCTGAATCATGGTTCCCCCCTTCCTCTCTACCTCCCTTTTCCCCATTCGTACTCCGTGGGCGCCAAAACACCCTCTCCACCCCACCCTCCTCCGTCCGCCGTCGTCCGCCACCTCATCCACCGCCGTCCTCCTCAACCATGCCGGAGCTGATACCCCGACGCCGCCGTCCATTACAAGAGATCGACCTCTCTCATCCACGGCTTCGGACCGGGATCCTTGCATCCCGTCCTCTCGCTTCATCCCCGCCGTCGTCCACCTTGCCGGCGCCGCTCCTACGACCGTCTCGTCCACCGCGCCCCGCCGCCACCGTCTACCCTCCTAGATTTGCTACCACGCCGCCGACAGCCATCGCTACCGCAGGACCATCAAATTCTCAGCAGATGTGTACACGGTGCCGCACCAGAGGCGGTACTCTTTCGTATCTGCTCAACTTATTTATCGCAGCAAGAAAATAGATCGCCACTGCTTTACTCTGATTTCTTGTCTTGGTTGCGAAGTTGCCTTTGTCCGGTTTGCACCTTCAGATCCGCCATGGCACGCTCAACACTATACTCCCAATGCTTATGGTTTTCCCCTTTTATATTCCACACTAGTTAAATCACAGTAGACTAAATTTCAAAATTGGGTCAGTCGATTTTTCAGAGCTCGCCGGAGTTCGCCGGTGCGAACGAAGGGGCTCGGGTGGTTTTGGGGCATCGCCGAACGAAGAAAACTCGACGTGGGTGGGCGTTGGGGCGGGGGTGGGGGTGGGGGTGGGGGAGGAACACAGGCGGCGGGGGCCGGTGGTCCGGCCGGCAGCCCGTGCGATGTTCTGTATGGGAAGAATCAGAGACGAGGAAGAAGATGGGTTAGGAGACGTAGGATCTTCATCCAACCGCGTGAAATGGTCGAGAGACAGCTGGGAGTTGCATTCTTAATGCGCTCTGGTTCATCATGTGTGGGCACTGCGCAACCAACATTTTATTATCCAAAATCTGCTTGCTCTTCTTTACCATGTTCCTCTTCCGTTCTTCTTTAATATGTACTCTCTCCGTTCCTAAATACAAGTCTTTGTATAGATTCCACCATGGACTACATATGGAGCAAAATGAGTGAATCTACACTCTAAAATGTATCTGGATACATCTGTATGTGATCCATAGTGGAAATCTCTACCAAGACTTATATTTTGGAACGGAGGGAGTATGATAGTGGTACAGTATGTTCCTTGTACTGAAGATGAGCAGGGACTTTTGCAGTGTAGAGGTCTATACGGTCGGTTGTGATGGACACTTTGAGCCTCTTTGATTCGTAGGATCTTGTAAACATAGGAATAGGATTTGTAGTCACCTGCCCACTTGAATCCTATAAGAATAGCAAGGAAATGCGGGGAGATGTGTCGCCTTTGAGAGTAAAACTGATATTAATAGTACCGTACCTTCACTTGAAGAGAGCTGGTATCCGAAGCCTTTCTAGCCGTACCGGCAATACTAGCACATATATTCCAGCAAGTTCCACTTTGCTGATTTTACTCTGATGCTTACGGTTTTCCCCGTTATATCTACACTATGATCTGTGTAGCTGCTTTGTGTCACACTAGCAGCAGTCCACTCTTGAAGCTAAACACTGCAATGACTTACAAAATTGGCACCAAGGCATTGAGTGCCATTCTGGATGCAATGAAACTCATACGCTCCCCACCTGTTGATTCTTGTTCAGAATATGATCCTAATGACTATTCTAACCTCGAGGAGTCAAAGGCAGATGGCCTGTCCTATTCACCCATCAAAGTGCCTGTTCTAATTTGGCAATGTTTTATTGATTGCCGGTATCTTGCATATGTTGTCTTGCATTTCTTCTACTTTGTTGCACCGCCATCTGCTTAGTTTACTCATCATATATGTCGAGATGCCATGCCCATCCATTATCAATACATATTCCATCTGTCATCATACCATGTTTTTCCACTCAAATGTTGTTCTTGTGCATCAGACATCAAAAAGTAAGAGGGTGATTGCCGAACCTGAAGGAGCACCAGCAAAGTCCTTGAAAAACATGGTGGTGCCGGAGAAATTAGACAGCACCCCACTTATATTGGCTGTACAACCAGTGACACAAAACGTAGGCCGACTCCAGCAGACTGTACCCATACTTCACTGGCCACACCACTAGCCCCACCACACAGGACCTGCACTCCAGCAAAAGGTATACCGATTTCATTTGCCATAGCACCAGCTGTACCACAGAAAAATCCCACTCCAGCAAAAAGTACAGCAAGTCCACCGGCCGAAGACCTATCCCAACTGCAGAGACGGCCAATTCCTGCAGATTGGAACCCCATTCCATTTATTCCCAGTTTAAAAGACAATGCTTTCAATGTTGTTAGGGACTACGTGCATATATTCCCAACATGGGAAGATTATTGTGAAGACAAACACCATTTTTCACATCTTCCTGTCCAACTTACGTGTAAGTGCTATTATTCATGGTTATTATTTTCCTGTTTTCTACTGATTGAACACATCAATGATTTACATTACATTGTTGTAACTAGGCGAGGGTCAATCTGGATAGTCATGACGAGCAAAGCTTGCTTGTGCTTTTCAAGGAAGCATTGCAGCAGTATTGGTGTTACCTGAGGAAATCACACTTTGATGGCAAGTCTATAAACGAATTTCCGGTGAAGTCTCCTGTGCTAAATTTAGATGACATTGAATGGAAAAACCTTGTTATGCACTGGTCTCATTCCCAGGATGAGGTACTGTCTATGAAATCACAAGACAATTTGAACTTCTACTTTCCGCATGTGCCTTACGGATCTTTTTTCCAGGAAATCTGCTCGAAGAAGAATTCTGGTTTGACAAGAACGACAGGATATCGCAAATATGCTGCCCGCTGCTTTGCTCTTGTTAGTACCTGTTGTCCTGTATCACTGTACTTGCATACATACCTGGTTCATTATGTGACAGCAGTATGCATGATAGCTTGCTTATCAATTGTTCGCTCCAAATTATCTGATCTGTATGAATGGTTACATTAGTCTAGAATATATCCAATGCCAATGTTTTTTTTAGCTCTACATTGTTCTTGTAAGTACATGCTGTCCTTTATCAGTGTACTTATAATGACAGGTAGTTGTTCATGTACCATCACTCTGCAGCTTATTTTCCTTTGCCCTCCATTTTCTACACATCAGATCTATATTTACTCTTACCATAAGGTTGGTACTGAAGAAGTTTAGTTGTGCATTGCTCTTGGCTGTACCTTTTGCCTGTATCGCTGCACTTACATTTATAGCTACTTGGTTATGTAGCATCACTCTTCATCTTATCTTAAATATTCTCCATTTTTTCATATATTATCACATCTATATTTACTCTTAACAAAATGTAGAATAAAGGCAATGCTT